>NC_018263.1:1072534-1117534 GCF_000227135.1 Leishmania donovani | reverse complement strand
CATCGAGGGCGAGGAGCGCAAAGCTGTTCACCAAAGCTTGCAAACGGACCGGACACTGTTGAAAGAAGAGGAGCAGCGTCAGTCTGAAATGGGCGACGTGTACCACGGCATTCTCTCTGGCGTCGTTGATCTTGACCCAGACCAGACATACCAGGCGCTCTCTGGTACTGCAGATCCTCTCGAAGTGGCCAAGACAAAGATAAAGCTCCAGGCGTACGGGGCGCATCAGGCCCTCACGGCAGGGAAGAGAGAGCTGAACCCCGCACAGATAGATCCGATATCTGGCTTCCCCAAGGCGGACATGGAGCCACTGCCGACCGGCATTACTGTGGAGCAGGGCGCCGCTATCGCAACCCAGGCAAACATTCAGTATGAGATGCTGGAGCAAGGGGCGGAGGCCACGCGGCTAGCTGGCTACGACCCAGCAGTAGCAATGATGAAGGCGCACCACAACACATCGAAGCAATACGGCGACCGTCCGATGCTGCGTGCGCAGGTCGAGGCGAATATTCGAAAAATCAAGGAGCTGGAGGCGGAGCGACCGCCGCTGGAAGCCGGCAAGACGGCTGGCGCCCTGACCGACGGAGAGATGATGGAGAAAATCGAGTCTCCGCTTCTTGAGGAGACAGCGAAAGGGCAGCCAGCAGTTTCTCAGACCCAGATCAAAGCGTCTGTGACGACGACCGAGTCGGACTCAGGAGCTGTTGGCGCGTCTACGCCGGCGGGGTTTATCCAGGTCGCTGAGAGACCGAAAAACGCGGAACCAGATGTGCCAAACGAGCTCTTCCGTGTTCCGCAATCCAGAGAGCTGAATGAGATGCCGAAGTGGTATCGCGAGACTCTCGTCGAGACAGAGCCCATGATTCGGCAGTATGGTATGGTGCACGATCCCTTGGAGGAAAAACAGCCTGAAAAGGAGTATTACGTTCCGCCGCCGCTGCGCGACGATGAGCGGGTGACGCTGGACGACGCCCCTTCCGGACCGTCTGCTTTTGACGAAGTGAAGATGCACAAGCTCAAGTCTTTGCCGGAGCTGGTAGTCGGGTATAAGCCACTGCCGCTGTTTCGCGAGGTTTCAAAGAACGACTCACTTGAGGCAGCCGCTGAGGCAAAGGAGAAGAAGCTTGTGGGCAAGGACGGCAAGCCGATGAAGAGGTCGGAGCGCCAGCGGCTCGAGCGCCAGGAGCGGCTGCGCAAGTCGAAGCTGTCGTATGACTCTGATATTCTGCTGCCCAACTTGCCGTGGGAGACGGACTCCATTGTGGATCCGTACCGTGGTGTCGATGCAGTGGACGCAGTCGAGTTCAACAAGGAGGATCTCGAGAAGACATGGCGGGCTTATCGCGACGCATTTCAGCAGGCTCTGACCGAATTCGGGAACCTTACTCAGGTGGCGAGCGAGGACAAGTGCGAGAAGATGCTGTACGACACAATGGAGCGCTTCCGCGAAGGGCGCGTTGGCGATCATCCAGAGGTGCCCAAGGAGCAGGACGAGGTGTTTCGCCTCGTCTTCGAGGCCCACACGAAGCACTTTCTCGCCGACTTTTACAAGTTCAAGGGAAATCGAACCACCGAGGCGAACGTCGTCAAGGCAGAGGCGGACGAGATTCTTCGACGCGCATCGGCGAAGAGCAAGCTTCTTGGGAGGAACTTCATGAATTTTGTCCAAGAGATGACCTCCCTCGAGCTTGAGACGATTCGCAAGAACCCGGTGCAGCGCTATGCGGTCATGGTGCGCGACCGTAAGTATGAGCCCATTTCCCAGCCCTTCATGAAGTGGATCAAGAATGAGCTGGGCGAGTTCATGATCACAGAGTTCCATAGCGCCGAGCAGCTGGAGACACACAAAGAGTTTCTCCACCGTCACCTGAACGATGCCTGCATCAGGTGCCCCTCCCGCGTTGAAGGTATCAGCGACGCGTCCCGCGACGCGGCGGTGGAGGCGTTTTACCAGTGGTGTCGCGGTGCGTTGGCGTTCTACACAGGCAAGAAGTTCCATAGCATGTTCCTCGACTTCGCTGACAGCCGCTTTCGCTCCCGCGCCGAGGAGCTTTACGAGGATTCGATCGAGCTGTTCTCCAACTATGCGAAGGCTGGCAAGGATATTGTGCAGATTCCAGTACCCGACTCAGATCCGCCTTACGAGTATGATGAGAAGGAATTCCTCGATGGAGAGAATGCTCTCTTTGCGGAAATCTCCGGGCATCTCGACAAGGCCGAAGCGTTGTGGCACTCCGGCAGCAGTAAGCGCTGGTACCCCATGACAGATGAAACAGAGTACATGTGGTTCAACGAACGCCGAGGTCGTCTAACCCTCGCGATGGACATCTCTGACCGCTGCTTGGAAAATGTCAACAAGAAGACGCACCCATCCATCCACCCGTTCCCTGAGCGCGCGCGCGTATTCTTGGAAGGCGCACCTCTCACTCAGGAAACCGCAGAGCATCTGTGGCTGCGCTACATGGGGGACTTGTACTGGGAGCACTCGGAGTTCATGCAGCGGCAGGGCCGCTTCCAGACCAGCCGGTCCTACCGCGACAAATGCCTGAACTTGTATCATTTGGCGGTGCGCACAGCGCGCGAGCGGCTGCCCGCGTCGTGGAAGGCGCCCCTACTCACAGAGGCAAAATACATGCTTCGTGTCTACAAGCCTGGTGATGACGTGCTGCAACACCTGCAGGATGTGGGGACGGTGGTGGACAAGCTCTTTGCGCAAGGTGAGCCGCGTCACTGGGTCGAGCCGTTCAGCGAGCTACCGTACCGGCTCGCTGTCGTACATGCAAACCTGCCTGCCTACGGCGAGGCTATCACAAAGGAGGTGCACCGACGTCTGAAGTGGCAGCCTTCCAACGAGCTTTTGATGAAAGATATGGAGAAGCGAGCTCGCGGCGGCGCTGTGACGCCAGAACTGGTGCCGTATTACAACACACTGAATGCAGTCGCAGAGACGGTGTTCCGGCGCAAAATACTCAAGTGGCGCTCCAAGGAGTACGAAGGCTCTGATCCTTTCCTCTTCTGGACTCACATGTACTTTGCCTTTCGCGTGCATCCCAAGGACCGAGACGAGGTACAACGGATGTGGGACATGTATGAACCGGCTTATGTGTACATCTACACCCAGTGCGCGTTGGCGTCGCGCGTGCGAGGCCACCGCCTCATCAACGATGCTCTGCGGCGCCTGTGCCAGATTTTGCTGTCTGGCGACCAATCGCAGAAGCTTGTCTTGATGGAGGAGCTGACCAAAGTGCGCGAGAAGATGGCGCATTTGATCGACCGCAGGGAGCTTGATCGCACTATCAACGCCCTCGAAGCGCACCTCGAGAACCCTGCGCAGCAAGCGTACACATACGGAACGGCACTGCTCTACAAGGAAGCCGTGCTGCACGAAAAAATCACGCGCAACCCGCTGCTGCGAACGCAGATGGCGGCGAAGGAGTACACGGAGTTGCGCAAAATGCAGGAGGAACTGCGCGTCAACGGGGTGACACTAGACCCTCAGCAGGCGGCGAAGATGCAGGAGAAGGAGGGTGGCCTCGATGACACACACCTCGACGCTCAACCGAGCTTGACCACGAAAGAAATGTTTGCCGAAAAGTAAGCACGTATGTGTGCGTCCGTATCCCTCTTCCTTGCACAACACTCTTTTCCACCACTTGCTTCAAAACAGCAGGCATTGTTGTGGCGCACAGGCGGCGTGTGTGACATGCGGATCCCTACAGGCAGTGTTTGGCTTTTTTTGTGAGGCGCTTTTGACTCTTTTGTAGTGTTCCTCCTTGAAGCAGATGCCGCTTCATTACCGTCTTAAGGCATCGTGCTTCGCAGCTATCGTTTCATTTCAAGACGCAAGAAAAAAAAGAAGATCGGATTCCGCAGATGTCGACTGGATTTACCGCCGCACAAGAGAGCGCAACCAGGATCTGCCGGACACTGGAGATGCAGACAAACGGTGCACAGTTTTTCCGTTTTTTTCTTTCGTGACCTGAGGCAGGTAGGCGGAGGGCTCACCTTCCACTTCTCGCCCTTATCTTCATCCTCTTTCTCTTTGATGTTTGCGTGGGTGCGCACATTCTGCCTGCATTCTCACTGAGCCGCTTTACTCAGGAACTCGATAGGCACCTCTGCAACGTGTGTTGAATTGTGCCATTCTTCAACAGTTCTACAACCCTCTGTTTCCAGCATCCGTTACACACCAGCTCTCTTTGCGAGGTGGTTTTGTGTTCAGCGTGAGCATGCAGAGGCATAGGGGCAGAAGGGGGTATCGGCAGGCTTTCTTTCTTTTCTGAAGGCACTTTTTTTTTTCGAAGTGCAGGCCAGAATCCCTCGCCCGTTGAGTGAGAGAAAGAAAACACACACGCACACACAAATTCAGGCAAAACGTTCTTGCTGTTCCTGTTGCCCTTCGGCGTCTTCGCTGCCTTCGTGACGTTTTATTGGCGAATTCTGTAAAACGGGGTGCATCTTATTTTTTTCCTTTGTAAGGATAGCTTGTCTGCCTCAGCATCATCGCGCACTGCAGAATGCCGCTTGTAAAGGCAGAGACCGATGCGAGCTTTGTGGCTGAGGTGGCCGAGAACGTTGGCGGCGCTTGCGCTCGCATGAATGACCATATTTCGGTTATGATAGAGGAGTACCTTCGGCGGCGAACACAGCAGGTGCGCGATGATGCCAAGCAAGAGCTGGATGCGGTGCGTGAACACCTGGAGCGAAGGATTGCGGACGCTGAAGCGGCGAAAGCAGCGGAAGAGGAACGTCATCACAAGAAGAAGGCGCAAGTGCTGCAGGCCGCAGTGGAATTGCAGCAGATGCACGCGAACCTTCACCTCGAGCGCCTCTTTCACACATGGAGGCGCTGTGCTGATGTTCGTCGGGAGCGTCGCCGACTCGCCGAGGAGGCTCACGCCCACATTGGGCGGCTTAACTTATTTCACGCGTACATGCAGTGGCGCCTGTTTGCGGCAGCTCTTCGCCATAAGCGGCTTGAGGCAAAGGAGGTGCACAAACGCGACTGCCGCGAGCAGGAGCTACTTGGGCAGATTGAGGGGTACCAGAGGCAATTGGAGGAGGAGAGAGCAAAGGATGCCAGCTTGAATGAAAAGCTCAAGGAGGCGTTTGTGCGGGGCATGTGCGCGTTGAACCGAGAGGCAGTGCATGTACTTCACGGCTCCGAAGAGAATCAGGACGCGGATGTGGAGGCGATTGCAGAAATCCTTAGCCGTGAGAGCCATTCACGGCACCGCTCTGTGACACCGGGCTACATGGATAGCTCCACTCTGAGCAACTTGCACGGCCACGGCGTCTGCCCGGTGCACCACATTGATGCCAAAGGGAGCTTTTATCATCCCTGCTTTTCCCCGGGGTACTGCGAGTATGATCGCCACTCAGGTTCGCGTGCCCCAGTATCTTCTGCGGTCCCACCGAGCGCATCAGGCCCTTTTGTGGTGCGTGCAGATCCGAAAAGCGCTCGCTCAATCGACAGCAGTCCGCCAGTACCGTTCCGCCACCTATCGAAGTCATCAACGACACGGTGGAGAATGTAAAGGGGAGAGACCGAAATTATAGACGCAAGAGAGTCACACGCACTGCTGCCCGTGCACGGTGCGTCCTTCTTTCTGCTCCATCCACAGATCGCTCGCTTTCGCGCAAAACGTGCTGTTCATCGCCAAGGCTTCACGGCCTTCGTTTTCCTCGCGCGCGAGAACTCACTGCAGCATGTACAGGTCTGAGTGGCGTACTTCTTGTTCAGCAAGCCACGGTCGGCTGCTGCGGAAACACCGCCCTCTTCCCGTGGCCGTGTATTGAAACTGTATACTTTCACTTGGATGACGAGTGCACTTGCACTCTCAGAAGTTCGAAAGAAAAAAAAGAAGAAAGCAGAAGCGCAGCAGCGTATGCATGCCCCTTCTCGTCTTTGCGTTCCAGTAGGCATTTCCCACTAGGTATCGCTCCGGTGTCGGATTAGTTTGCTTTTATTGCTCTCTTAGTTTTGTTGGTGCATGTGTAATGACGAGGAGGGGCACCTGTGCACCTCTACGTGGTTGCGTACCATATTTTTGGAGCTCAGCGTGCTGGCTGTGGACTTTCGTGCAGCCGAAACAGAGGAACTGTGCACGCACAGATGAGAGGCGCAACTTCATGCCTACTTTTTTTTTGCTTTCTACTATCTCATCATCATCTCTCAACATTGCCGAATAAAGTGGCAGCACTACTATACGAACGACGCGATTGTGCTGCCATGAGCCGCCGCGTCAACGCAGAAGCCTTGGGCCAGATTCTCGAAGCGCTCTTCCTGCTTCGCTCATCAAGGCTGGCAGAAACTTCCACCGCTGGATCTGCGTCATCTGTTTCCTCGGGGTACTCGACGCCGGAGCCGGGGTCGACCTCGGAAGCTGCGGTAGACTGCGCGCGGCACCTTCTGCGCGATTGTGTTCTTAATGCTGTAGAAATCGAGCCCACACAGCCTGATCCTTCATCCCTCCCGGTTGTGGAAGCAGATTCATCTATGACCACCAAAAAGTCTCCTTTTTCATTGAGCTCTGCAGCCGCGTGGCGTCCGCGGAGAGAGATCGGTGCTGTGCTTGAGGGTCGCGACTTGCACAGGATCGACCTCTCCGGCACGCGTTTGTGTGCTAGCTTCAATCGCAGCGATCTTTCCGAGGCCGTTCTTCTTGGAACCTACTTTGCGCACTGCACGTTCAACTTGTGTGATTTGCGGAAGGCAAATATGGCAGGTGCTCAGTTTCACTCTTGTACGTTCTTGTCTACCGACGCGTCGGCAGCGACAGCGCGCCGCGCGCATTTTTCTCATTGCATGTTTCACCGGGCTGACTTGTCCGACTGGGACGCAGCGGGTGCAACCTTTTTTCAATGCAGCTTCACCTTGTCTGACCTGTCCCGCTGGTCTTTGGACGGACAGACGACTGTGGTGGGTCCAACCGACTGGGGCCGTTGCCGCCGCTTAGACTGGGTGATGAAGCCTGGGAGCTCGGTGCGTAAGTGCTGTGTATTCGGAGACGCAAATGCCACAAGCGCCCTTTCATTGGCACCCGCTGAAAAGTCATCGTGCCACCCGTCACAGAGACATCACTGAGGCGGAAGCAGAAGTAAACATGGCACCATTGCTGACGCGCCTCATCGCATTTGAGCTCGCCATGCTTTTCCTGACTTCGTAGCTATGCAATGCAGCAGTCATCACACCTTCAGGCAGGTAGGTGCGCACACCCCGATGCTCGTGCTGCGCCTCACGTTCAACAAAAAACAAACAAACTTCTGCGAAACGTAAAGAAAAACAAAAGAAAGAGGGAGGAGAAACAAAAAGGAATGATCGAAGCCGTGATAAAAAGATTAGTTCAAAATGAGGATTCAGCTGACCTTTTGCTGTGCTTTACCACACCCAAGGAGCGTTGCAAATTCTGTCGAGAGTGCCGCACCTGCTCTGTGTTTCTCGTGCCTGTTGTCTGATGTTGCTTTTCACTTATCCCGTGCCGGCTTGTTCACCCCTCTTGTGCTCTTTGCGTTGCCAGCTCTTCCACCCACGTGAGCCGGTCTTTCCTTACTGTTTAATTTCTCGTCTGCGGCGCTCTTTGTGTGGGGCTTTTCCTTAGGAAGACAAATCGTTGGTCGCATGTGCCACTCAAGCAACCACAGAAACCCAAGTAGTTCTGTTTGGCAGAAGCCCGTTTCTTAGCCACACATCTCTCTTTTTCTGAAGGCTGAACGTAGAAGGTAAGAGAACTCCCGTGGTTTGTGCCTGAGTACCCGCACGTGCTCGAAGAGGGCCGCGTCGAAGAGGTGGTGAAACTATGCAGGAAGGCCACACCTGTGCTGCGAAAAAAAAGAAAAACAGCAGCAACAGCATAATAATCCTTTCCGCGCATAATCACCACATTGTGTTTCTGATTTCCGCACAACAGTCTATTCCTTACTCAACATGTCACTAGGGGATGCTATCAATTTACTGCGTGAGGTGTACGCGAGCACCAACAACGACCATCGAAAAGGCTGCACTCTCCAACTGCTGCAGTGGGAGAAGGCTCTGCAGGCTGCAGACGCGGTACGGATCGGTATTGAACTTCTTAAGACGTCCAACGAAGGTGTGGCAGTTCAGGCGTACGGTGCGGTTCTGCTGCGCCATGCCCTGCACGCTCGCGTGCTACAACCCGCACAACTGCCTCTGATGGATTTACTCTCTTGGTACTGCAACGAGCCGACCTTAGGGCCTTTGCTGCGGGCGGACTTGATGGAGCTTCTTATCGAGTGCGTAATCTACTCGGATGACGCGGTGATAGGCCAAGTACTGGGGTCCCTGTGTACAGGGATCGAGTCGCAACCGCGTCGGATGCTGCTTCTGAGCGAGATGACAGTGGCGCTGGTCGACCCTGATTTCGATCGTGTGCCGCGCGAGTCTATCGGGAAGCTGAAGCGCAGTGTGACCAAGCAGGGAAGCCAGCTACTGAATGCCGCTACCATGAGTCTCTACACATACTACGTGACCTCCGGCGGCGAGCAGTCCACGGCACTGGCGCCGGACTTAGAGCCGTGCGTCGAGGCTGCGTTCAAGGTGATTGGCACCCTCGCGCCTCAACTACCGTTCTCTGCGTGGCAAGAGAATAACCTGGCAGCAACAATGGAGGTACTGCTGCGATGGGTGCCGGCGCAGCGCCCGGTGCTAACCTGCGCCACCAGCCTACTGCGCTGCTACTCAGCCGGCGATGTCAGCAAAGCGGCCATCCTGCGCGTTCTGCTCAGCATTGTGCTGCGGAAGATACCCGCACTGGTTGCTAGTGGTGACATTGCCGCACTGGATGAAATTCTCAACTTGGCGTTGGAGCTTCCCAAGGACTTTGTACAGCTGGAGGGGGTGCTACTGGTGCAGAGCATCATGTCAGTCTTTTCCGTACCGAGCATCCTGTTCGGGCAGGAGGCTGTGCAGCTGATGGAGCGCATGGGAGAGGAGACGTTTCGCCATGTGGACGCGATCGAAATCTACAACGGGCTGCGTCTGTTGCTCCCCAAGAACTTATGTCACCCTGTGCAAGGCACGAACCCGGAAGGGCAAGAGCTCTCTCGAGAGCAGTTTGGATTCGAGCAGCTGTTTGAGGAGGTCTTTGCTGACTTCCGGCGAGGTGCAAGCAAGATCTTGACTCAGCTAGCTCGCATGTACCCGGAGCGCACGAACCAGTATCTGCTGAGCCTCTTGGGCGACCTTCCTGACCCTCGAGGCACCCCCGGAGACCCGCGCACCCGCAGCCGCTTCGTACGGCAGAGCAGCCTAACGTTCGTCTGCTGGGAGGCCACCCAGTTCATGATGGAGTACCTCTCGGCCGCTTTCGAGTACTCGACTGTGAGCGTCAACGCGTGCGTGTCGACTTTGCTGGCCCACGAGCCCTCTGACGCGGTGCTCAGACCTGTGTACTTTAACATGATCTCTTACTTCTGGAAGGTGCGCGACGGCGATGTCATGAATGTATGGGAGGGGACCATCAATATCCTTCTGAACTGCATCAACGACGAGAGTAGTCGGTACACCGACGACATCGACGTCTCGGCTGCACGGCGCCGGGCTCACACCTTACTGGTGCAAATGTGTGTCGAGCACAGCCGCCGCTTTTTACCACGGACGCCTTCTCTGATCAAACAGCTGGAGCCGATGCTGATGCGCGCGAATGGGATGGAGCGCTCACTCCTGTACGAGGCCCTTATCGCACTAACGGCTGTTCTGCCGGCGCACGAGTCCGACGCGTACTTGCAGACAATTGTGAACCCGCTTGTGAACATGCTGGCCACCTCTCCAGCTCTGAAAGACCAAAACGCCTTCAATAACATAATGTGCGCGGGTACGCCAGACGACAAGGACGCGAGGGGCGTGCTGCAGGGATGCTTGAACACGATTGCCGCCGTCTTCCGGCGTTGCCAGATGACACCATACGTGATAGAGAAGGCAACGCAACTGTTTCCACTGATCGGGCAGCTGCTCTTGAGCATCCACAGCATGCAGCCGAGCGATCTGCCTCCCGAGTACCGCAGCATTCTCGAGCAGGAACCGGGGGAGAGAGATCTGTTTCTGCCCGGTAAGACACGCAAGAGTGATGCGCACTTGGTCAACACAGTGCGTGGAGCTCGCGCCACGCTGATGAACATTCGTATTGCTCTATACCAAGTCTTTGGAGAACTGAGCCCCATTTTGCCAGCGGAACGGTTTGGTGAGGTCATCACTGCCCTCACAACCAGCGCTCAGATACCCACGCATGTTACTCGCTCTCTCACGGAGAAGTGCTTGCTGCCGATTGGCAAGGAGCACCCGACGTTGCTCATCTACATTTTCCAACTTCTCCACCGATTTTTCGCTCAGCGCAAGGAGCAGGTGCGTCGGCAGCGGACGGCGGAGGCAAACGCGCGCAATACCCGTGATGATGTAGTGGAGTCAAAGCAATGGCTCTACTACGCAAAAGACGTGACCAAGTTTATACGGAGTCACGTGCTGGACAGCCACTTGTGGAAGCGCGACAAGGCGCTTTTCCTCGCAACGGCAGAGGTGGCGATGAGCATCTTTGAAAGCGGCGCCGACAACCGTACAGCGCAGAGCTTTCTCATTTCCATTGTCAACCTCACCACCGACACCGCAGTTCTACCGGAGGTGGAGGCAGCCTTGTCGGAGGTGCGCGTGGTAGTATACTCGCGGCTCGTCTCGTACGTGACCCTGACACCGGACGGCGAGCTGACGCCGTGCGAACGTGAAAACGTGGCGTACGCGATCAGCGAGCCCTACGTGAGGCTCTTTCCCAATCTCACGCCATCCTTGACCATGGCCGGGATTTCACAGGAGCAGCAGGAGACGCTGAACGCACACCTCCTAATCGTGGGCAACTTTGCTGGGCAGCGCCGGAAGGTGAAGGAGTTCTTGATCAACATAGCAAAGGCGGACGCCGGGGCGTCCGGGCGAGTCTGAGACTGGACTTTTCAGCAGCGAAGGTCGAAGTGTGTGTGTGTGTTATGATACCCCGGCGTCTCTGAATTGTGAGCGTGCGCATTTGAGATGCTTGTGTGTGTGTGCGAGTGTGTTACCAAAGGCACGGCGTTGAGGCGGCGAGGGAGAGAGGGACTTGTGTGGCGAAATCGGGGTGGAGGAGGAGAGGTGTGATGGAAACAGATGGGGTAGGTTCTAGGGGCTTGGCGGGAAGAGCGGGGTGCTGTCACATGCACGTGTAAGACACGCTGCTCTATGCAGACGCGTCGGCTGAGGTCGTGCTGTTGCTGTACATCATCCCCTCCTTAGCGACCTCTCCACCTCCTGCCTCGCAGATGTTCTGTACCATGTGCGTTAGTTTTCCCCCTTTTTCTCTGCTTTGGCGAAGAAGCTGGATGAAAAGTACTCGATGGCTTTTGAAATTGTCCTCCTCGCGCTGCGTGCAGCCGCGTTACGCGTTGCACTCTCCAAACCAGAACCTTTCCATTCCTCTCCATCTATCGCTCTGGTCATTTTTTTCTCTTTCCATGCCCCTCCCATGTGCGTGCGTACGAGATAGAAAGGGCTGAGCGTTGCCGTGCCCGCGCCCAGCGTCGCTGAGGCCGCCGCCCTATCACCTGCGCGCCGCCATTTTCATCCATCCTCTTGGCAGTAGAGGTTGATTTCTACCTAAGCGAGGCGTATGGCTTGGACCAGCTCTCCTACAGTAGTGTTCACTTCGTGTGTGTTTTCTGCGTCGCCATGCCTGTGGGTGCTGCAGCGCTATGCGAGTATTATGGCTACCTGCCGAGGCTCGTCCGCCATACGGGGCTGCTTCCATCGACACGCACCTCCGTGACTTCATCGATGGCCCCGACAGTGTTGCACTCGTCACTCTACGAGGTGGACCCTTCTCCTCCCGTGCGGAGCGGCGAGGTTGAGCTCCCGTCCACCTACTCACTGCACAAACCGTTGGTGTATGACATCGCTGAGCTGCCACCCAAGCCGGTCTCATCCTTGCGTCTAGTCATTATCAGCGACACCCACGAGCGGCATCGAGAGATGAGTGTTCCAAACGGCGACGTGCTGGTGCACTGCGGCGACATCCAGGAAGGCTTGAACTTTGTGCGGGACGTCAAAGCGATGCTGACCGATTTTTCTGCCTGGTTCACGGATAGCGCGTTGCACCCGCACCCGGTGAAGTTGATCATTGCGGGCAATCATGACAAGGCCATTGCTGCAATGTCTACAGAAGATGTTCGCCGACTCTTTGAACCTGCTGTGTATTTGTGCGAGGACAGTGTGGTGGTGGAGCCTGTCGGTGTGCGCTTCTACGGTTCACCACGCTCCATCTCCAACTCTCGCTGGAGCCCCAATACAGCATTTCAGGACAAAAAGGCGTGGAAGCCTTTCATGTTCGCCTCGGCGCGGCAAGATGATGGGCCAGGAGCCGTGTCCACTGCTTCTCGATGCTCATCGGAGCAGCCTCTTCGCGCGCGGTTCGAAGGTGCCACACCAGGTGGTTCTGTCGATGTCTTGGTAGTTCACCAAAGTCCAGACATTCCCAGAGCTCACCACAGCGTTGAGGAGCAGCCAATTTGCACGTATACTCAACAGGTGGCGCCGCGCCGCGTGCTTCTTTGTGGACATCTTCACGGTGCACATGGCATGCATCGGCTGCCAGTGCCTGAACTTGTCAGGAAGTCATTTCGCGTGGCGACACGAGGTGGAGGCGGCCAGCCGGAGGGGGTGGCGAGGCTGGATGAAATCCCGTTCCTTCCGTGCATTAACGCCGCCATGATGGTTGGCCGCTTTGGCCAGAATGTGCTGCTCCCTCCGAGTGTCGTGGACCTGGAGCTGTGAAGACGTTGCATGGGAGGGAGTCAGGCGAAACGGAGATCCATGGAGGCTACAGTGTGCGCACACTGCTGGGCCGGATCTTTGCCGCGCCACCGGGTCTGTAAGGCATACAGCTGCTCTGTAGCTTTTTTTGTTCGTTGCTCTATCGTTTTCCTTCTCTCTTCGGATCTCTTTGTTGGCTCTGATGCGACGGGTGCGTCTCAGCATCCGTTTTCCATGTTCTCTGCACGTATCACTTTCCCAGTGCTGACTCTAGGCACACTTCTTGAGCCACTGTCAAGTCGATGCACCCTACCGTGCTCTTGGCGCGCTCGCCGGGAGTCACAGACGCGTGCTCTTCGTCTCTCTGCAGCGTTGCACCTCGTCTGTAAGCGGTGCGACCTCGAGCATCCGCGAATATTGATAAGGGCAAGCGAAAAGAGAAAAATGAATCAGCTGTTTACAATTCGTAACGGGGGCCTGCCTCTGCAGAAAGAGGGTTTCCGGTTGACTTGACTTTGCCCACGTGTCATGGTTCAAATTTGGCGGGTTTGCCACCCATGCACTCTCAGTCTCTCCCTCTGCTTGTTGCCTCGTGCCTCTGCTCTCCCGCCACTTCACACCTCTCTTCCCTCTTCCATCTCCCCCCTCTCTCTCTCTGGTTGCTCCTCTGCAACTGCTTGTATTTCTCATGCTCGCCATCTTGCTGGCACATGTGTGTCTCCAGTTACGCCCTTTGATAAACAGGAGAGAAAAAAGCTGAACGAGGCCCTCACTTCGACGACTTTGTAATCCTTAGCGCATCATAGCTCGAAAGGAGAGACCGGAGCACGACGTGTTGGCGACTCTTCCTTTCTTCCCGTTAATTCAAGAAAGAAAATAAGAAAGGCGCTCCACAGACTCCTTGACCCCCTCTACTACTAGTACTATCGCTCACACCACAGACGCGTCTGTTCGCCATGCTCCGCCGCCGTGCCGTCTCGAAGCTGGCCACGCCAGCTGCCCTTCGCTTCCTCACCATCACCCCGATTCCCATGCCCGCGCTCTCCCCCACTATGGAGAAGGGCAAGATCACGGAGTGGTGCAAGCAGCCGGGTGACGTCATTCGCCCCGGCGACACCTTCTGCAACGTCGAGACCGATAAGGCTATCGTGTCGTACGATAACGCAACTGAAGAGGGCTTCTTCGCCCGCGTCATCACCTCTGCTGGCGAGGAGACGGCCGTGGGTCAGACAGTGTGCCTCATCGTCGACGAGAAGGAGGGTGTCCACTCCGACGAGGTCAAGAACTGGAAGCCTGAGGCCGAGGAGGCGCCAGCTGCGGCTGCCGAGGAGGCTCCTGCTGCCCCTGCCGCTGCAACCCCTGTGGCTGCCGCCCCTGTGGCGGTGTCTGGTGACCGCGTGAAGGCATCGCCGTACGCTCGCAAGATGGCTGCGGAGAAGAACGTGTCATTGAGCGGCATCAAGGGCACCGGTGGTGGTGTGGGTCGCATCACGTCCAAGGACGTGGCGGCTGCCGTGGCAAGCGGCACTGCCAGCTCGGCTGCAGAGGTGGCTGCACCTGCCAAGACTGCTGCTGCTGCGGCACTGGCTGCCCCCGCGAAGCCCGCGGCAGCCAAGGGAACGCCTCCAGCGAACCCCAACTTCATCGACATTCCGGTGACGACGATGCGATCTGTCATCGCGAAGCGCCTGCACCAGTCCAAGAACCTGGAAATTCCGCACTACTACCTCTTCGACGACTGCCGCGTCGACAACATGCTGGCCCTCATCAAGCAGCTGAACGCGAAAGGTAATGGCGAGTACAAGATCACCGTGAACGACTACATCGTCAAGGCTGTTGCGCGCGCCAACATTCTGGTGCCGGAGGTGAACTCCTCCTGGCAGGGCGACTTCATCCGCCAGTACGCCACCGTTGACGTCTCGGTGGCTGTGGCCACGCCGACTGGCCTCATTACCCCGATCATCCGCAACGCGCAGGCGAAGGGTCTCGTAGAAATATCGAAAGAGACAAAGGCTCTAGCGAAGAAGGCGCGCGACGGTACGCTGCAGCCCAGTGAGTTCCAGGGTGGCACGTGCTCCGTGTCGAACCTCGGTGCCACGGGCATCCCCGGCTTCACAGCCATCATCAATCCCCCGCAGGCGATGATTCTCGCCGTCGGCTCCGCCAAGCCGCGCGCTGAGATTGTAAAGAGCGAGGAGACGGGCGAGTTCGAGATGACCGGCAGAGTAGAGAACGTCGTGAACTTTTCGGCGTCCTTTGACCACCGCATCGTCGATGGCGCGCTCGGCGCCAAGTGGTTCCAGCACTTCCATGACGCCATGGAGAACCCGCTGTCACTTCTGCTGTAGGAGCAGACGCCCAGCTGGTAGATGTAGCCATGATGGAATTTGGGCGGTGTGATGCCTCCACCGCCTATCTCGACCACTGTTGTTTTCTTTGACCAGTCTCCCTAATGGGCTTTGATGTGGAAAGGAGGTGTTTGTCTGGGTGTCTGTGCTCCTGTGTGTAAATGGCAGACAGAAGGAGATGCGTTCAGTGCAAGGACAGGCAAAGGAGACGAAGTGAAGGGTGATCTTCACCTCCTCTCCCCCTCGTTTTCATCTTCTCCGTCTGTAGGTGGTGCTGGAGGGAGGGAGGGAGGGAGGAAGGGGTAGGGAGGGAGCAAGTGGGAGATCGAGGGAATTCTCTGCGAGGGGAGACCTACCGACTTCAAAAGACTTCGTTCTCTCCCCTCCCGTTGTGTTTTTGTTCGTTATCCCTCCCTCGTTTTCATGTCGTTGAGTATTAAAAGCGTTTCTGTTTTTATCATCTTTTTTTTTTGTTGGTTTGTTCGTTTTTATCATGCCTTGCGCGCTTGCAGCTGCGTAGCGTCGTCTTCCCGGTCTCGCCCATTCTCGATGTCTCCACTGGCGCTGCTATGTTGTAGAGAATATCCTGCTTCTTCCTCTCTCTCGGCGCGTGGGGGGGGAGGGAAGTGCACACATCGCTCGTGGAGCAGCGCTGCGTCAAACACACAAAAGCCTTGGTGGAAAGGACGAGATGAGGGACTCCAAGTGTACGCATGTATGCGTCTAGGCGAAGGCGTTGATGCTAAAGAGTCTCGAAGCCGAGACGGCTGTGCTTGAGTAGTGGTCGTCATCCCACCGTTGCGATTGTCTGTCTGTTTTGTGAGCCGAGATTCTCTTCCATAGAAGCATTGCAGGTTGTCGGCGCGCGCATTCGAGCATTCGAAAACAGCAACAACAACAAAGGCTGTGAGAAGAAGCACAACAGAACCGCAACGAAAAAAAAGGTGAATAATCGAACGATAGATTCTTCCCCTTCCCTGGCAGACCACATGCATCCAGTCTCACCGATGATTGCATCCCTGTACATGCACACACACACACACACACAGTTCGCACCAAGAACAACAACTAAACAAGCAGACACACACGCACGGACAGACGGGATGAACACAGGCATAACGCATCTTCTCACTTTGTTTTAGTAGTGGTCTGTTTATATATATATATATATAATATTTGTTTGTGTTACTTTATATTCAAACATCTTCGCCTAGCGCTTTCTCTCTACTTCAACGCACTCATACACACAAAGAAGGTGCTTTTGCAGTTGTGCCCAACTCTTCTCCCCAGACACAGCCCGCCCTCTCGAAAAGTGCACACGGACACAAATACAAGGGGTAGAGAGAGAAGCATGCGATGACCACAACGAAGCTGGCGCTCGAGACGGGTGCAGTGCTGATCTGAAGGGAGGAGAGGGTTTGGCTTTCCTTCTCTTTTCTTTTGTTATTTGTTCTTTCCCCTATAGGTGTGCGTGTGTCGTTGTGTGTCCGCACTTCGGTAGAGGATGCCTGTATGCTGATGCCGAGGGGATTGTGGGACGGAGCTAAGCGTGCAACAACAAAAGTCAGATCATTGGTTCAGCGTGCACTGCCGCGACACGGTGACACGCAAGCTCGAACGGTTAACGGTCAATGGAATGAGTGAGAGGAATGCGTGTATGCGTAGGAGTCGTGCACGAGGGAGGATGCATGATTCGATGAAAACTATCGGCTTAGGGAAGGGAGCACTTATTCTAGAGACCGTTTTCTCATACACGTCCGCAGCGGGGTGAGGCTGCATTGCCTTCATTTCGCAGCGCTGTTTGATGAGTGAAAAGTTCTTCAACTCCAGCGATGCCACAAAAGCCTCTCGGTGCCTGATTCTTACCCTTCGCGCAAACACAACAAAGAAAACGAAGAATGAAAGCGGAGACCGTGGCGGTGCACACGGGGCTGAACCACTTTTTTTGCATTTTTTTTTGTACCGGACACACGCCCTCCACTGTCGACGCGCACATTCGCTCTTTCACGCTGACATCTTTTGTCTTCTATTCTTTAGTTTGCCATTCTACCAAGGCACTTAGGCACTAGTGTGCAATATAGAAGGCTCTTCTCTCTTTGCCTTCACCGAACGACGGGCAGCGCGATACACCGCCGAGTTGTACGCCGGAGAGTCTGCAAAATCAGACACACACACATATGCACACAAAAATCTACCGACGGATATACACTTCTCCCTCTGCTCGTATTCGATCAAACACACCCACAACTGTATATGCGCCCTTATAATTAGTCGAAGGCAGAGAGCGACCAGGAGAGAATCCTTGTGCCTCCTCTAATTTCCTTTTAAGTCCTACAGCTGCTAAGTGATCTGTTTCTTTCTCACCCATTGTGCTTACGCACACGGTGCTCAGACCACATTCAAGAGGCTCTTTGTATGTGATCCAAAGGCAAACAACCCTCCGTGATGATCGCTGGTGCAAGCGGCAGCACCGGTCGCGAAATCGTCACACCTGATCTCGCACCCAGGTACGCCCTGTGTCATGACCTTAGTGCGCTACCAATCCCAGTGAATTTGTGGACCGTCGTCTTTACCAGCTTGCACGCCGGTGACGCGCGCCGTTGCCTGTCCGCGGCTCCTGTGGAGACTGGAAGGACATTTTAGCGGGCGTCTCGCGCATCCAACGGTCCAATGTTTCGGGCGGTGTGCGGCGCTTCGACGACGCGAAGGCCTAGTGAGGGCGGTATGGGTGAAACTGCCGGCAAACGTACCGCCTCTCGCGGGCGTCGGATGATGCTGATGCGGTGTTTCACACTAACGCTGGGAGCTCCGCTGTCTCGTCTTCGGAGTCGAGCTCGACGCCGTGGTTCTTGGGACCCCCTCACAGCCACAGCAAGATGCCCACTGGGCAGTCGAGAATGGAGGAGTAACCCGCCGGTCGACGCGGTCGTGCGAGCGGTGCCCACGACATCTTGGAGGAGCTCTGCGACAAGAAGCCGAAGAACAAGCGCACAAAATCTACGCTTGACCCATCGTTGTCCGCGGGTGCGAACGGGGGTGTGGAAGCAAATCGAGGCGGCGACACGGAGAGGTGCCGATGGAGCCAGGAGTTCCTGTGATAGGTAATGCAGAATACCTTTCACCGCTTGGTCTTATCAGGCCATCATGTCTCGATCAACTTCCTCTGCATCTTCCCTCTTCACGTGCTTTCCTTCGCCAAGCCGACAGTTGCCAAGATGGTGTGTCTATTCAACTGCATGGCGCATACGGTGCCAAGAGAGGACGAGGAGCTTCTGCTAGTGGAGTCGACGTCGCGCAAGTTAGACAATGCCCTGTCGAACGAGATACACGCTGCCTCTTACGGAAAAGCTGCAGCTCGCGAAGCCAGCGTTTCGCTGGTCGATGAAACGCCTCGACACGTCTACGAGCACAATTATCGCCTGCACCGTCACGGCTTCACATCGCGATACGACGTCTCTTGCGCTAGCGATGACTCATCGGAGTTGACAGCTCCTTCGAAAAGGCAGCAGGAAGATGCCCACTGGATGAGCCATGGTTAAGTGCCAACGCTACACTACTTCTCTAATGTGAGCGTGCGCGTGGCAAACAAGCGCAGCCTGTCGGCGTACCTGAGCACCTCGTGCAGGCTCGGCACTCGCACGTTGCGACTCTTCAATCCATGGGCCGGCAAACTGCTCTTTCCCTCATCGCGCTGTTCGAGCGGCAGGTAGACGTCAAGTGTCTGGCCAAATGGATTTCAGGCGACATCGTGGAGTTGTTTTACAAAAGCGACAACAGCGCCGAGGAGGAAATCCGCAGTGGAGTACGGCAGGCGCCTCGCTTGGTGAGAGCGACGATCGTCAACGGCAGGTGCGTGACGCGGCGAGCACACATAACGGCCTAGGAGGACGGTTTCGGCGAGAGAGAGATACGGTGACCGCAGCGGATGCGGAGTTGAAGCGAGCCGGCATTTCTCGGGTGCCTCGCCTTTCGGCTTCTTGTCTCTCTTCTTGCCTTCTCCTTGATCTATAGCTCCACCGGAAAGAGGCATGATAGATTTGGAAGATGAGAACGTTAGGAGCTCTGATGACAGGAGGCCACCTCGGCGTGTGGTATCTCAGGATCCAGTGCCCTCACTCTATGTGTGCGGAGGCCAAGCAGCACCCCCCTATCCCTGGCAAAATGCCGAACCACCTCCGGTGGTGACAAGGTCATGCACCTACGACGTAGGGGGGTGTGAGAGCGATGCATCGCTGCTGCTGCCGGCGGTGATGCCCTTTATAGCGTTGTTTCAGGGCGACCTGCGTCCTTGAAGACGCTTGTGCCATCCACATGATGTGCAGGGTGTTGGCGTGATCCGAACGTATCCCAACCCGGCGACGGCGAGGGGTGCACCAGGTGACGGAAGGCGCAATGGGATGAACTGTGAGGCGGCCTGCGAGGCGGGGTGTGGGCAGAGTTCGAGCCGCAGGCCACAAAACACCAGACACGAACACTTCATTCTAAGACATATGTATAGTTGCTAAGCCGCTGCGGGCGGATGCTCGGTGACGATATGGTGCAACAGGTAGACGACGTTATCTTCTCTCATGATATTCTGCCTCCCTCTTTCCCATTTTCACAATACCACATCCCTACACGAGTTCACATACTGTTTCGGTTTCTCTGACACGGCTGCAAAACTGCTGCGCCAGTGAAGTGCGTCGTGCCGCTTCATCTATCTTCGCCTCTGGCACGCGCACTTGCATTGTTTACCAAGGGTACACGTACACAGGCCAGAGATGTCGGCTAACTGTGCGGGTTCCGCAGCAACACCCGACGCGAAGAGGGCTCGAGTGGAAGCCGATGTGATCACGGAGGGGGACCGTGCGCCGGTGTTTCCTCTCCCGCCCACCGATGCCGCTGCCTACGAGCGTGAACACGTGCACAACGTGTACAGAGCGATTGCCGACCACTTTTCTAGCACACGGTACAAGGCGTGGCCACAGGTCGGTGCCTTCTTGGAGGGCCTACCGCCCTTCTCTCTCGTGGCGGATGTTGGCTGCGGAAATGGGAAGTACTTTTCGGCAGCACAGCGACTTGCCCTCACCGCCTCCTCGCATCCCATGAGCACATCAGGTGCTTCTCTCGAGATGAAGTCGCGGCAGCAGGCAGAAGCGCAGCCGTTGCCGCCTCTTGTCTCCTTTGCACCCGCACACCGCTACGTCGTGGGTCTCGACTATAGTGAGGAGCTCCTGCGCTCCACGCAACGTCAGCTGGTTGACCCCAACATGCATCATGCGCAGCGGCGTCGCCGCCTTAGTGGCAAGCGCGCTAAGAACGAGGCAGAGGCGGTGGTGAAACCTGTGTCTGCGGAGGAGCTCCCACGAACAGATACGGTGCGCAGCGACGCTCTGCGGTGCCCGTTGCGTAGCGGCGTCTTTGATGCCGCCATCAGTATAGCGGTGATTCACCACTACGCGAGTCGCGAGCGGCGGAGACTGGCGGTGCGTGAGCTCCTTCGCCTCGTTCGGCCGCAGGGCGGGCGTGTACTCATCTACGTGTGGGCACGTGAGCAGCGAGGCCACACAAAGCGTCTGGTCGACCCAGAAACCGGCGACGGTCTCGTGCGGTGGGAGCGAAATCAGAAGTGCGATGGGGCACAGCAGGTGTTCCACCGCTACTATCACTTTTTTTCGGAGGGAGAACTGGAGCAGCTGTGCAAGGACGCGGCCAGCGATGATGGGACAGGATCGATTCCGGTCGCAATCAGCAAATCTTACTACGACAAGGAGAACTGGTGTGTGATGCTGGAGCGCTGCTGAAGTCGAAGGAGAAGGCGTGGCGACTCGAACGCCGCCTGAGATGGACAGCATTGTGCCTGTGTATTTGCATGCGCCTCTTAGCCCTATTCGCCTACACGCATCTGCTTGGCCCTTTCATCTTGCGTAATAAGTAGTCCACCTCCTCTTCACAGGCGCATTGTAAAGTTGCGCGCGGGCATCATCGCGGAAGCCGACGTGTCATCGATGTCGAGGCTTGCGTTGACATCACCCCCTTCCTTCCTTTGCCGCGTCTTCCCAGACGGTGACGGGGAATAACCACCACTACGAGAGTGAAAGAAGGCAGCAACAGAGTCGAGAAGGAACGACACAAAAAAAAAACGCCGCCGCTGCTCAGTATGCCAGACAGGAGGAAGATAAAGGCCGTGCTGGTTTTCGTTTTCTTGTCGCTTGGGAGACGCGCCAGATCCCCTTTCCCTCGTGTCTGGGCGGTGCCTGGTGCTGTCTGTGTGTGTGTGTGTCGTGTCTTGCCGTGTAATGTCGTGCCGTGGACAAGCTCGCATAACGTGCGCCAGGTAAAGTCTCATCGGCAGAGGCCGGGTGCCGTTCATCATAGGTGCGCCGTCTTCTCGTCTCTCCGTCTGTCTGTCGCTACTTTTCTTTCTTCCTCTCGCACATCGAGTCCTTCGGCTTCCCCCCTCTTTACTGGAAACCAAAGAGCAAACCACGCATTCCCGACGACCGTGCCGCGCCGACATCCATAGCTGCCACTCGCTCCTTTTTATTTTCTTCCTTTCCAGTCTTCCGTGCCGTTAGACTCGATCGCTCGCTAGCTCGAAATGGAGCATCAGTACTTTTTCATCGAGGCCACGTGGCTGGAGGCGGCGGCAGCTGGCATTTGCTCACGCAACGGAATCATCTTGAAGGATGCCATCGCCAAGGCGGAGAAGGGCATACCAGTTCAGATCAAAAACGACTCCGCTCCGACTATGCACAGTCTCATCCAAACGACACATGCCTCGCTGGAGCAGGCCTGCGAGCGATACTTACATCAAAACGCGCGGAATCTTCGACTCACCCGAGCAAGCAAGCCAACACCTGCCGTGGAGGCCCTCAACGAGGCGGAGCGCGCGTCCTGCCGCGAGCTAGTGGTGCGCATCGCCATCACAGGTGCCCTGACGCAATACCAGCGCTGCACACGCAAGTGCATCTTGCAGGACTCGAGCTCGTTCTCCCCGTCCTCTTCTCATCCAGCTGTGTCTGCGAGCAAGACCGTGCAGGGCAACGGTGTGACAGAGAAGCAGCTGGAGCGCAGTTTACAGACGACGCTTTTGAAGGGGCTTCTGTACGCCTTCGAGTCCTTTCAGGAGTGCCACTCCATGAACCGCGATCACTATCCGCCACGCGTGGACAGTAACACTCCCGGCACTGTCGGCTGGGATACCCTTGTGCTGCTGTACCTGGTTCACCGCATACCGCAAGTCGCCCGCCACGCGAGTGGCAGCGCCATTGACGATTGCATCGGGCAGGTGATACGAACGTGGCGCAAGCTGTTGGTTGCACTCCAGTCTGTAGACGCCCAGGAAGCTCCCGAGCACTCGCGCCGTCGCGGGGCCCTCTCCCTCGTGAACGGTCTCCTCATCATTCTGTTTCAGCGCTACAACACTCACCAGTGCGCCGTACTCTTGGGTGCCGTGGAGCATGCAGAGAATGTCGCCGAGTCATCCAAAGAGCCGGCACGCTCCATCCTACACCCTTCGCGGCACATGGTGTCAGAGGTGGTCACCTATCACTACTATCAAGGCCGGATGCGCTTGTACGAGCGGAAGCTCGACGAAGCCCACCGCATTTTGCGGATAGCTTACACGCTTTTGCCGCCCGCAGGGTTCGGCAATGAGCCTCAGCGCCTCAACAAGGAGCGGGTGCGCTTCTTTCTCTCTGTGGCCGGTGTAGCGAATGGGCGGCGCATCCCCGCTGAGATTCTGCGCGCCGACGAGGATTTGCTCCCGCGCCTGTTCGGTTCCTTGACCGCGGCCATTGAGCGAGGGGACCCGGTGCGCTTCTCCGGTGCTCTCGACAGCAACGCCTCGACGTTCCATCGCCGCGGCGTGTATCTAATTCTGCAGCAGGCAAAGATCCTCTGCTATCTCATGGTGGTCGCCCGTGTGCACGCCGCCATGGCGGCACTTTCTGACGTGGACAACAGCCGTATCACAATTCCAACGTTGCTGGCCGCGTACACCTACATCACCAGCGAGGAGCCGCAGAGTGGGAAGCCGTCCGCAGAGTCGAAGAAACGCTCACGAGACGACGAGGCTGTGCCGCCAGTCTCTGAGGCTTGCATGGCGGAGAGCGTTATGGATGAAGACCGCATGGCGCTCTGGATTGCGAAACTCATTGCGCGAGGATATGTGCGTGGGTACTACTCGCACGAGCACAAGACGCTGGTGTTGTCAAAGAAGGTCCCCTTTCCCCTCTTACAAGAAGAGGTGTGAGCTATGGAGGTGAGGCACAACATGCGGGGTGGAAGCGGAGGCGAAGCCGGGTGGGCCCATCACCGCACCATTGGAGAGAATCACGTAGGTCTAACGTGAGGAGAAGTCTGAGCGAGGGAGTACAGGGGCAGAACTCTAGCCGATGAAGGCCTCCGTGTTGGCTGCGTCGCTATTCACGCCTCTCCGTCTCTCTTCCTCTTTTCACGTCCGCTTCTGTTGTCCTTTTTTTGTTTGCCTATTTTATCTGCCTTTGCGAGCCACCTCTTTGGTCACCTGAGGTAGGCAGAGAGTCGTGTGCCGCCTGAAGCGACCTCGTGCCACCTCCGCTCGAGTTTCAGCAAAGAGATGCACTGCGATGTCACACGGACTACACGGGCTGAGACCGGCTCCGCATGAAGGCATCTAATCATCTACCATACAAGAGCACTGAACGATAAAAAAAACGGTAAGACGTACTTCCCCGACCCGTAAACCTTTTAACTGCATCCGCGCCCTTTCAAGGACTCGGCAGCACCACCTCCAGCTTGTCATCGACTCGCACGGAAACGGTCCTCCGTCCCTGAGCGCGGCTGTGGACGACGCAGAGTGTCCTCATTCACCCAACTGGTCTTCAAACCGCCGTGAAGCACTGACGCTGCGATTTCGCATCTCATTTTTTTTTTTTTTGGGGGGGGGGGCATTCCTTGTTTTTCAGTGCGTTCCCACCTGATGCCGCCTTCTTCCACCGCCACACTCACGTTCCCTGCATCCGTTCGTCTTTTCGCCTACTACAGCCTACTCAGGCTCTTCCTACCTTGCGCATGCTTAATCAAGGAGCACAACCATCACGTGCCGCTTTCTCAGGAGCCACACGATTCCGCCTTCAGCCTGCTGAGAGGCTCAACGGCTTGCCGCTTTTGTGCAGCTTCCATCCAAGTTCTTGTGTGCCGCGCACTATATTGAAGCGTCTGATGACCAATGAGAACAAGCATATATCCGACTGCGCTGCGCGTCAGCTCGCTGCCGTGCGCCGTCATGAGATGCAACCTCTAGTCCTTGAAATCTGACAGCCCGCTGGAGCCGCCCGCGCTATAGCCCGAGCCGTGCCTGTGCGCGCGTCTAAGTGATGGCTTGCACGACAAACTATTGAAGAAAACCGAATGACCGGCCTGTGGAAAGTAAACGCCAATGCACTTTACTGATGGACGCTGCCGCAGCGGCTGCTGCTGGTGTGGGCCTTCTTAGAGGTACTCTTTCTAACTGCCTTGGCTTGGGCGGCGTGGTATGCGAGGATAGTGTTAAAAGAGAAAGTAGTACACATCCAGGTGGTGGTGGCGGGCCTATTGGATGCCTTTAGTGTCCTGGCCTATGGCGGCCGGCTTACTGCCTTGTGGTGCTGCTAAGGCTTATGACGTACACCATTGGTGTGCGCGTATGTATCCTGTTTGTCAGAGGAGCGCGTCTTTTTGTTTCGTTTTCTTCAACTCTCTCTCTCGCTGTCTCTATGCGCTTCCTCGATGTGCTGCACACGCACCCATGCACACGATCGCATACATCTCTAACGAAAAAAAAATTACAAAATGGCGGAACACGCTCACAAACCTAGGAACAACTTGAGCAGGAAAAGAGCAAGCGTCTCTTCATTGCACGCAGTATTTCAGATTCGCAAGTAAATCTTCGTCTTTGAGTAGACGCCGCGTAGTATCACCGTTTCTCGTGTGGCAACTTTCTGGTGAAGGTTAGGGGGCACGTCGGGTAGGCGTCAGACGAGTGCACCGAGCGAGGGACAAGCAGGAAGAGGCGCGCCTGCGATTGCGGCAGGCGTGTACTCTGTGTGTGTGTTTGTGTGGCTGCTGTGTGGTTTATCGGCGCTGCTGTTTTGCGTCTCTTTTTGCTTTGCTTTGTTTCTCTATTTTACGGCATTTGTTTTTCTCTTGTTGAACGTCGTCTACGTGCCTTTACGCTGTTTGCTGCCTCTCGGTGTCTCTTGGTACGCCGTTGCCTCTTGTTCGACTCGCCGTGCTTGATTCTGTTGCCGTGTACGCGCTTCCCCTTTTCTGCTCAGTCCCGCCTCGTTTTCAGGCCCACGCGTTTTGTGTGCTTGGGTCGGGCACAGCTCACACACACACACACACTCCCCGTAGCGGCATCTTCACCGACGGCCATCATTTTCGTGCTCTTTTCCTTGTGTGGAGTTTTTCGTTTCTTTCTCCCTGCATTGCCGGCACTCCTACATATATCATTTCACGAGTTCATTCGCGTGTGTGTGCGCGTGTGCTCTTGCGCCTCTCATGCGCGTGAAACAGAGATAAAGGGACACGACCGACAAACCGGAAAGAAAAGGGAGACTTGTCGTAGAAGCGGTGGTGGCTTTTCTTCTGCCGCGATATTAGTGAAGTGGAGGCGTTGCGCGCGGTGATTGCAGCCTCCTGGCTCACCGAGAGAGACGCACACACAGACAAAGGCCATCTCGCTCATTCGCCCTCGCTCTCGCTCTCTCGTGTTGTAACTGTTTCTCGACACGTCTTTTTTTTTGTTTATGGCGACCCTTCCCTTTGCACATTTTCTCTTCCCCCCCGCTCGCTCTCTCACTCGCTTACTGGTCTATTCCCGCGGACGCGCCAGCCGACTCTCTCCCTCCCCCCTTTGCTCGCGTGTGTCTACGTGCTTTGGCACGAGCCGGGCTCTCGCTCCGTGCACTGCACTACTGCTGCTCTCTGCGTCCGTCTTGCGCACCTGTGAGTGCTCCGCTTGTCTCGCTTCTTGTGCCCCCTTTCTTTCCACTGTCTCTGCGTGTGTGTGACGAAGGGCTGTCGTAGAAGGAAAGTGCGACTCGTGTCTCGTCTTCTCTTTCCCGTCCGTTTTCTGTATTGCCCCCCCCCCCCCGGCCGACTCTCTTTCGACCTCCTCCGGTATTCCCCCCGCTACGTTTTTGTGCTTTTTTTGCGTGTTCTCTGTGCCTGCGTGTGCGCGTGTGCTCCTTTGCGCTAAAGAGCTCGACTCACCTCGCATTGTACTCGCTCCCCCCTCCTGCCCCTTTTTGTTTGTTTTCTTTCACGGTGTTTCCTCCCTTCTCTCTCGTTGTTTTCTCTAGTTTGTGAGGGAGTGGGGCACAGGTGTACGCACAAGAGGCGTGCGGTTGCTGCTCTTTGTCTTTTTCTCGTTCCGATCGCACTCCCTTCCCCACCACTCTCTTGCTCTCCTCCTTTCGGCTACTGCTTTCTCCCTGGTCGTTAACACAGAAAAGAACGGAGGCTCAACCGCTTGACCGGCGCAAACCGTATTCACACATCGAGGTTCCTCAGCTGCACACGCACGACAAAAAAAAGGTCGAAGCAGCAGACTCATCAGGGCTAGCACACACATTCGCGTATTAACTCGCCGCTCATTGTTCAACACGGTCGCGGGTGGCAGTGACGCTAGCCGGTGGTGTCGAAGCTTTCCGCTTTACTCGAATCGTACGCGCATGTCTTTGTGCCTGTGTGGGGAGCGGGTCTCTTCGTTGGTCTTTCACTTGCGTCAGGTGCTTTTCTTTTTGTTGTTGTGGCGAGCGACGAGACGCTTTACTATCTGTAGGCCCACAAACCTGCGCCCTCCCTCCCCCCTTCGACCAGAGTAGCGCAACCACGCTTTCTCTCTCTTTGCTTGATTCTTTTTGCTCTCCGCTGGCCCATTTGCGACGGCTGACGTTATGACGTTAAACCAATTCAAGTCATGGCCATCCAAATACCCTAAAAGCGCGCTGGAGGACACCGCTCCCGTGAGGCTTCGCGCAAACTCGTCGACAGCGGCCTCCGCTTCGCCGGCGACTGCACCGGCAACCAGCACAATGCCCACGAGTGTGTTGTACTCGGTGCTGCTGCGCGCTAGTGTGTCACGCAATGCTGTATCCAAGAACCCGGCTGAGCGTTCACCCCACTCACACACTGTTTATGACATCGATAGCACGGTGAGGGAGGCAGTCCGCGCCGAGGTGGAGAGGCTGTTTCCGTATCGCGGCGCTTTTGCCGAGCCCCCCGGCGGAGCGGATGTAGACAGGGCGACACCGGCACAGCGCTTCTTCGGGCTCGCTCCTAAGGCCGAGGAAGGAGAGCGGAGTGGGTGCCGGAGCGCTTGCGTAGCGCGTGTGAATGTGTATCGCCACATTTCTGAACCCGATACCCACAATCCACGCGCACCTGTGCCTTCGACGACCACTGCAGTGGCCGCCACCGAAACACCCTCATCATCGGCAGCGAGGCAGACCTCGACGTCTGTATTGCAAAGGCTCTCCGGTGGACCAAGGGTGGTTATCAAGAGCCTGAAGCGCAAGAAAACGCTTGCTGTCATGGGGGCAACTCGTGTGCCTGCCCCCTCTATGCCGGAGTCCGCTGAAGCACCGAAGCAGCTTTTCGCCCCCTTGCTTGCGGAGAACAGCATCGGCGTTGGTGGTGTCATGAGAGACCAGGAGGCGAGCTCATGCACATCACCAAGCGCCGTCGCGGATAATTCTCACCGCTTCACTGTGGTTTCGGCGACGGAGCTGCCGGACATGCAGAGGCACCTCGAACGGCTCTTCGACGACTTTGCCGCCGCGGTAGAGCAGTGCCGCGCTGCGTTGGACCAGCAGCAGCTGCAAAGCAGCTCGCCAGCTGCGTGGCAGACAACGAAGAAAAAGAGAGGCGTCGCTTCCGAGGAGCCGTCAGTGTCGTTGCTGGGCGAAGAGGCTTCCGCTTCCCAGCATCCGCAACAACCACCACACTGCACTAACTCCAACCACCGACCCGGCAACTCAACCGTTCTATCCACTGACGTCTTCCCTCGCCACAACAGCCATCACCCCGTATCTGACTTCCTCTCTCCCGACCGCATTCCAGATGAATGGAGACACGACCATGGCACCGTGGCCACAGCAAACGGCAGCTGCTGCACGTCTTATGCGCAAAGTGCCAGCGGCGAATCAGTGCGGATGGCGGATGGGTCTGTTCCGGAGACAACGCCGTCTCTGGAAGCAGAAGACTTTTCCACCGGCATCGTTATGATTGCCCACACAATCGCAGAGCACCTGCACGCTATTCTGCACCCCAACATAACTTTAGCCGCTCTAGAGGAGGAGGCGGCGGCGCTTCGCGGTCAGGGCCATGGCGGCAGCAGCGGTGCCGGTGGGCCGGCTGCCCTAAACGCTGTGATGGCGACATGTAGACGGAGTCACACCGGCGCAGAGGGAGAGGACAGAAAACCGATGAGCCCGGCGTCTTTTTCCTCCCCGTCTCCTTTACCAGATTTGCGTTCCAGCGAAGGTCTTCAGTCGCCGTCAGGGGCCAGCTCGGCACCGCTCGGACCGCGGGCGCTTCGTCAGCTGGTGCACAGTCTTTTTTGGTCCCGTATCACTGCGTTTCTGAGCAGCGTCTCTCTCAAGACGCCCGGCAAAGACTGCCCGATGTGGCTGTCGACGGCCGCCGTGGAGCAGCGTGAGGCGTGTTCGTATGTGCAACTGCCGTTCTGGATTTGGCTGTACGCCGCGTGCGGGCTGGCAACCGACGTGATCCGCGCGCAGCAAGAGGCGCAGAGGGATTTTACGATTCCGGGGCAAGCCACGGGACCTCGCAAGACACTGACATCGTCGTCTGCGACAGCGAGCGCACCACCGCCACCGTCACTGTCACAGCTCTTGCCAACGGTCGAGACGTTGGCGCGCCAGCTGCAGCGGCGGCAGTACGAGCGCGTCGATTCCACTGCTGGAACTTTGCTCACGGCCAACACGTTTCTCTCTTTCACTGGCGTGCAGATGACAGACAAGGCCGTGATGAAGCGCTTGTTCCCTCTGCAGAGCGGTGTGATTGCCAGCGATGCCCTGGGGTTTGCCACACTGTCGCCCCACTCAGCACAATGCATCACTCACGAGGCAAGCGTGGCCACGGAGTCCTCGTCTGGGAGTCTAACGACAGGCGCCTTCGACTCTGCTGCTGTCCCCACCCTCATCAGCATCAACACATCGTCGGACAGGCTGATCTCGGCGGAGCATACCATGTCGGCGTTCGCTGGCGCAGGGCCTAACGCAATAGACCGAAGCAGCAGTAGCGTTGAAGGTGCACCAATTAGTCCGTCACGCCGAGGTCAGGCTGCCACCAGCGTTGTTCTTGGGGACGCCGGCAACACGGCCGCGTATGCGACTGAGGAGGCACCGCAGGTGCACAGCGGCAGCTATTCTTGCCCGTCAACAGTGGAGCTGTACTTGCAGTGGCTGGAGAGCGCTGATGCGGCGCGTTTAGCAGCATGCTCGTCACGGAGTGAAGCGGAACGTTTCCCCGATCGTGCTGACACGGAAGCTGATGCAGCTGGTGAGGCCGCTGCCTCCTCGCCCACCTCGCGGCCGTATCGGCCAGGCACCATCGCCTGCATGCAACCCCATGTATCGTCGTATGCGGAGGACGGTCAAGCCAGCAATGGCGATGGGAACATTGCGAGAGGGAACAGCAGTAGTGGGAAAGACAGGAGCAGCAGCGACAGCTCGTTCAGCTACGCGACGGTGCAGCGGCCAAGCGAGCCCTTCCGGGTGGCAGCTGTGATGCCGTCAGCCGGGCTGGCCCCGTGCCTGGGGCGAGTCGAAAAGGAGCTGCACCAGGCTCGCTCTGCCGTGCAGTTTGCTCGCAAGGTGGGCACTCTGTACGCAACGCAGGACATGAAAACACTGCTGCAGCTGCTTCCCGCCGTGGCCAGGGAGGAGCCCGTGTCACCCAACGCAAATCTCGTTTCTGCACGCGCGGACGGCGGGGCTGTGGAGAGCTTTGGAGGCGCGTTCCCTCCTCGCGGCGGCACGGACAGCACCGGGACCCCTGCGGCGCCGGCAACACCGGCCGAAGGTGTGCATTCACAGTACACGTGGACAGGCACCCCGACGACTAGCAATCCGATGACAGGCAGCTTACCTCCCCTCGTGACGCCACCTCAGGTTGCAGCGGATCGAATGCCGGGCAACCACGCCCTCTTCTTTCGCCGTGCCAACGCCAGCTCGACACCTCCGGCGCTGTTTCCCTCTGTCACATCGCCATCCTTGGAGAAAAGGTTGCTGATGGAGCACCTCGACTCGTGCGCGGCCGCCATTGTCTCCAACAGTTACGAGCTCTTTGTGGACAGCGCTCGTGCGCTTGAGGTGTCCTTCTCACTTGCAGTGGTGTTGCTTTCTCATGTGATGGGTGAGGCGGTGCCGAAGGGAGAAGTTGCCTCAGTGGTGCAGGCAGCTGCTGTCGCCAGCAGCAGCGACAGCAGCCAATCAGCCATATCGACGAAAGCCGGCGCGGTGACAACCACCATGGTCGTGCTGAAACGACTCCCAGCAAAGGTTGCTGCTGCCGCGCTCTCTGAAAAGTCGAAAGGGAGGGTGACCACGAAGACAGCGGCGGCGCCCCCACCACCTCGACCCCTATCTATGGACCTCGCCAAGGTGTTTGGCTTCGGCCGCAGTCGTTTATGGTGGCAGCATCTCTCTGCCTATGTCCGTGAAACCTTGATCAGCGTCGCCCTGCGCGCGCTCCAGAGAAAGGATGTTGCCATGACGCAGGAGCTGTTGCAGTGCATCACCCTTGACATGACGATTGCGCATCACTATGATCAAGTGCGCCGACACCATCCTGTGCCCAAGCCAGCGCGGGTCAAAGGTGGGGGGGATACAAAGAAAGTTTCCGGATCGACTCTGAAGAAGAGCCGCAGCGCTTTCAAGGCTGGGGGGCGTAAAGTCACTCATCTGTCAGCGCCTCCGCATGAGAGCTCGGCCAGCTTCGTGAACGTGTGGCTCAGCAGCTTTGCCCATCTTGCGGACACCACCACGCACCTGCTTCACGGCGATCACAACGCCCCGAGCTCCCTGAAGGGGGCGGTGTGGCATCTGGCGGGACTGGCGCACTACTTTCTGCTGACGCGTGCCCGCGGCTATGATATGTACGGCGGCCAAAGCCATCTTTGCTCAACGACGCTGTTTGGCCACGGCAGCGGTAATTCTGCAGGCGTCGGCGTGAGGACTTCGTCGGTTACCTCGAGCGCCGCTCTGCAGAGCTTCATCACCTCACAGCTGGTCGAGCCTGCGGGGAAGGTGCTCGGCGTCGTCGTATCATTCATGGAGAGCGTCTGCCAAGCGTTGTCGGCTGACATTGAGAGCGGCGGCGCGGCAGAGCGGCACTTCCGCGAGGGTGTGATGTTTGTCGATAACTCGAGTGACGACGAAAGCCTCTTCATGTGCCCCGCTGCGGACGACTCTGTCCGCCTGGGAAGTGCGGCCGAGTCTACGAGCCTCTACAGCGACGGCGGAGGCGGTGATTACGACATGGCCTCCAACCGCTTGGAGACTTCTGGTTTGCAGACGTGCTGGATGGAGCTGGCCATTCACTACTTCTTCGAGATCGTCGACGTCCTCCTTGACGCTGCGCTGCATCTTCCAGAGAAGCCGCTCTACCTGTACCAGCTGACAGTGAGCGCCTTTAACACGGCTGCCCCGTCGATCGACTTTGCAGACACCTTGTCCGCGGCTGTCTTGGCTGGAGGCGCTGGATCGCCGCTTCTCTGGGGCCTCGGCGATCTGTCCAGCTCGGTGGTTGCCACTGCGCCGCAGGTCGTGGCGGACTCGCCGCTGGACCGCGTGCAGGAGTTTCTCAGCACGTACACGTCGATGGTACTGCAGTCTGCGGTGAACTATTTCACCGTAGATAGTAGACATGCTCACTCTCGAGTCGCCACAGCTCGTGAAACGCCATTGAACACATCAGCAGCGGCAGACGGGACGTCGGAGGATGATTGGCCGCGCACCTTTTGGGAACGACTGTTGACCTCGGTGGCTGCACCTGCGAACCCCTCCGCGCTTGGCGAAGTGATACTTACAGCGCGGCAACCGCTAACCTCGGCCTCGACTCCTACCAGCTGGCCAGCAGCCAATCCTGCGGTGAGCCCAGAGGTGTCCGCCAGCAGCTCGTACACGCGGAGCACCATGTGGTGGCCAGATGTTCGATTTCATCGCTACTCACACCTTATCCGCATTGTCGAGCACGCGCAACTGGTGAGCTTGTACCTGAACTCGTGTGCGGGCAGCAATCCGGCACAGACGGCGCCGCTTACGTCGTATCTGGAGGTCTCTCGTGCACCTCGTGACAGCGCGCCCTCGCTGCAGGTGAGCGCCGTTACATCCCTCCTCAACACATCCACTGGCCCATGCGCGCAACTGTTGTCCATTCCCTACGCTTGTCCACCTTCGGCTGTCGACACCAGCAGCAGCAGCATTATTCCTGGAAGTGCCCGCACAACGTCGCATGAGCGTTGCTGGTTCCACTGCACCGGCTCGCCAGCTGACCAGTCACCACCCCGCTTTCCTGCCGGCGCTCATCGGCGCGTGCCGGCGGACCGCGCGATGCGCGAAGTGTGCGGTGGGTTGTGGATCCGGGTAGAGCTGCTGCGCCTTCTGCGCCTCGCAGCCGCACCGCTGGACGCGGAGACATTCGTGAGCTTCACCAAAACAGCGAGCAAAGTCGCGACCCAGACGCGGGATAGGGCAATGCAGACCCACTACACGGCTATTGCCTCAATGAAGGCTGGCGCCGAGTCGGTGCTGCCCAAAACGTACGCGTCCACATACGTGCGGCTGCTGTTCCTGCGGTACGTGCAGGCTTTCTACGCGGATGTGCACGCGCTGAGTGCAAGCGGACCTGCGACGGGGCCAGATCACACTACGAGCGAGCGCGTGGACGGCACGAGTAACGCGACGCCGCTCACCAGAAGCGTCGACCAGCGCGCGGCCTTGGCGACCCACGCGGACCTCAGCAGCCACGGCGATGCCACGCCGTATCGCACACTTGGGCCACCGCAAATGCGCTCTCAGGTGAGCACGCTTCAGCACCTGAGCCAGCGTCTGTGGACGCACTACTGCCATGAGCTGTTGTGGGCGTTACGCGAGCTGTGCTGGAGCTGCGCTGAGGCTCACGAGACGGCAGCCAACCTGTCTGTCGCCTCCGTGTTTGGGCGGCTGCTACAGATGATCAGTGGGCGAGGGGAACTCGAGGGAGATGATGTCATCGACGACTACGACGACGAGCCGGCGGAAAAGTTTCCGGATGAACCACATCTGGACTTGAAGGACGTGGGGATGTCTTTCATAACATCGGAACGCGCGCTAGAGCCGTACTCCACCGCGGAGGGCGTCAGGATGGAGGGCTTCGTCGACTTTGAGGTGTCTTCGTCCAACAGTTCCGTGACGGTAGTACCAGGGATGAGCGAGGGCCGCAAACGGCTACCTGGGCAGCCGCCGAACTCGGGGTCCTCCGACGACTTTGAGCGTCGACTAGAGCCGTCCCGGAGCGCTCGGCGGTCTCCTGTCTCGAAGGCATCCGTGGAGGTAGAGCAGCAGGTGATGGTAGGCATATCGGACCAGACCTCGGTCTTCGACTTCAAGGAGCGGAGGCGGCTAGGGTCGAACGACCACTTCATCTCTGGAGGCACCCAGGCAACAGTGAGGAGCACGACGCCGCTTGCCGCCTCAAGCACTCCTGTGCCGACCCCGCCTCGAACCCCCGTCACAGCTCCTCCTGTGGTGCAGAAGCTGTCTTTCACTGGGCTGAAGCCGCCTCTGTATTTCACCAGCTCAGGTGACACGGCTGCTGCGCAGGAGAACGACTTCTACAAGGAGCAGTCTAAGCAGCCGCAAATGGCGAAGGAACCGATGGTACACTTCCTCAGCACCACAGGTATGTCAGTGGTGGACGCAGCCTCGCACCAATCGCAAGACGACGATAATGGCGAGTGCGACGTGAAGTACGAAGCCAGATCTGATGCGCTAGAGAGCGCGTCCAAGCACACGCTGCCTAAGTCGACTTCACACGAACCTCGTGAGAGTTACTCCACAGCGAACGCGAACGCCGATTCTGCAACCCGCCGCGACGCGCCGAAGCCGCCCGCGTTGACAATACCGAAGCTGTCTCTCGGGGCTCTCAGCCCGCCGCTGTACTTCACTTCTACCGGTGACACCGCCGTTTTTGCGGAGAGGCCGATAAGCCCGTCTCTTGCGCGTCCGCCAGCCCAGGCGTTTCCGACGCTGAACTCGCTGACAGCGGCGGCACCGGCGGTGGTGGGTGCGGCGCATGTCGATCCAGCTGTTAGGGGCGCACCACTGAAAGGCGCGGCTGAGGCGGCGAACGCGTCGACACTCACTCCACCACCTGTACCTGTGCTGCACACGTCCACTCCAACCACTGTCGATGGGTTTGCCCTTCCTAAGCTGTCGTTTGGCTCTCTAGGCCCGCCTATGTACTTCACCTCCACCGGCGACACTGGCGGCTTCATCGAGGCGGAGAATCAGAAGCCTCACGCTGTGGCTGGCGCGACCACAAGTGCACAGATCCCTTCCGACACGATACACCTGCAATTTGGGTTGACGGCGCAGGGCATGGCATCTCGTGGAACGGCCAACACCGCCACCGCTACTGCAGCAGCCATCACCGCTTCGAATTGCCCGACTGCTGCGACGGCCGCCGCTCACTTCCACGGCAGCCACTCCTCGGATGAATCACACTTACGCCCTGTCTTCAGTTTTGCCGACTTTGCGCCAACGGGTGGAAAGGTGAGCCGCAGCGGAAATGCTAGCGATGAGGTGGGCAGCTATGCCGGCTGCGTGGACGAACAGGACTCAAAGGAGCGGCGACGTTGCGACAGTGGATTGTCGTTGAACTCCTTGCCCATGCCCGAGAGTAGTCCTCTCTCAATGCTTACCGGTCAGCGACGCCGCAAGCGAGTGCCTCGCACGTCTCGCCCAGTCCTAACACCGATAGTGGCACCGGCGGTGACGATGGAACTCATCTTGTGCATCTGCTCTATCATTCTCCAGCAGGACAGCGGTATGATTCAGTACGCCTACACCGTGTCCTCGCTCACGCAGAAGCGTGTGCTGCCGGACATGTCGTCGTCCTCGCAGCGGCGCTGGCACGCTGGCAGCGGCACCGCCGCTGCAGCCTCAGGCTCGACTTTCACGCAGAAGTCAGATGCGGCGCAGACGGATCGGTGGCGGTACACTCCTCAACACAGCCCTTCTTCTTTTCATGTTATACAGGCAATGCACAACTACCTCAAGGACAGCCGCAACAGCCTCGTTATTGATCTGCTGGAGGAATGGGTGCTTGACGAGTACGCTGAGATGGAGCGGGCAAGAATGGAGCAGTTCGAGTCCGCGTATGCGCCGTCGATGCAGCAAGAGTGCTCTCCGCAACCGCCTCACCCCTCGTACTCTCACAGCGAAAGCGGCGGCAACATCGGCAACAGCGTTCACCATCACTCTCTTCATCAGCCTCAGGCAGGCGGCACCGGCGGCGGCCGTAGCGGTAAACCGAGTGCCGCAATGCTCGCCGGTCGTTATGTGCTCCTACGCTTGCTCCTTCCGCGCGCCATCACACCTTTGATCACTCAGCAAAATGAGCGGCGCATTGGTGCCGGCGGCTACGGCTCCGTCACGTCCGGCTTCGTGCAGAGGCCCGGCACCGGCGGCGACACGCAACTGCCTCCTGGATGGGGCCAGCGCGGGTTTCGCTGGCGGCCAGCAAAGACACGCGGAAGCACAGCAGCTAGCGGTTCTGGCGCTGGTGTTGGTGGCACCACGCCTCAAAGTCTCCACATGGGTCGGTCGGTCACGACAACCGCGGAGAGGATCGCGCCCGGTGTCTTGGATGGCTTGCGTGCGCCATGGCGCACAGCGACGCAGCGGATCGCACAGGCAGTCTGCAAGTGCGAGGTGGCGATAAAGCACATCCCCCTCAACGTTCAGGGAAGCGAGAGTGGAAACCTGCCCCTCTGTCACGCGGAGGTGCTCTGTATGTACCGTCTGCGCGGTCACCCCCACATCGTCCCGCTCCTCTCCTTCGACAACACCAAGGACGAGTACATCCTTGTCCTGCCGCACTACACCCAAGGATCGCTGCGGTTGTGGCGACAGAAGCACTATCCACTGGGGTGCGCCGTGCTCACGCTTTCACCGGGGATGAAGGACTCGTGCAAGAGCGGGCCGATGCCGACAGCGGCGCCCGCGACGACTTCCAGCACACCGACGCCAGCCGCTGCGCCAAGCACCTCGCTCTTCACAACGTGTGCGCGCTGTCTCCTTCAGGTGCTCAAGGGAGTCGCCTTCATGCACGACCACCGCATCCGCCACGGCGACATCAAGTGTGACAACGTCCTCATCACCGCTACCGCCGCCAGCGCTGCGCGGGGGGAGATGGATCCGCCGATGCTGCCGTCCTCTGTGTGCTTGTGCGACTTCGGCTCCTGCGACACGTGCGACGACGATGATATTCAAAACCTGAAGCACGACATCATGGCAGGCGAGGCTCGCTTCTTGGCTGGTCGGTGGGGCGTCGGCAGGGGAACAGAGGCGATCCAGCCGCCGGAGCTCATGTCGGCGAAGCGGCGCTACGCCCTGCTCCGTCGCATAGCGACAGCCGTCGCACCAGCCGCGGCAGCGACCCCAGCCACCTCCTCGCTCCTCACTCTCTCCGAGAGGGTGGAACGTGGCTCCCACGCTGCGAGCTTTGCCGGTCCATCAGCCGAATACCTCCCGCTCCGAAGCCGTGGTGGGGAGCTGATGGAGTCGACGGGGCCCCAAATGACGGAGCTGCTGCGGCGAGCGGAGCTCTCAGTGGACATCTGGGCCTGCGGTTGCTTGCTCTACGAGATGCTCACGGGCCGCATGCTTTTTGGGGAGGCCCGGCTGGGTCGCCTGCTGGTTCTCGCCGCTGTCGACGATGGCGAGGACCAGGACCCCGAAACGGCGGCTTCAAAGACAAGTACGGCAGCTGGCCCTCTGCCGGGTGCGCCTCGCTCTCTGCAAAAGGCCACGGTGCCGACCACATCCAGCGTTGGTGCCGATACAGGCTCTAGTTTCACACCGTCGGTTTCTAAAAAGGCCCTTGACGACTGGGAGCGGCGCGATCTCGAAGCGGCTGTGGGGAAGCGTGTGGTGGACTTTATGTCGACCCTGCTGGACCTCGACCCTCTGCAGCGGCCAAGCGCACACGAGGCGCTACAACACTGGAAGACGATAATGGTGGAGGCAGGGCTAGAAATTTGAGCAGAGGTTCGAAGAAGCGGTGTGTGTGGGGGGAGGGAGACGGTAATGTCAGTGCAGCATGGATTCGCAAACGCGGCAGTGACACCGATGCATGAATGCATTTTATGCTGTTGCTTCTCACTTCTTTTTTTTTTCGCGTACGCGCTAATCCCTGTGCACATGCGCACCTCTGCGAGCTGACGAGGAACATTCCGCAGTGTGCGCCCCTTTTCCTTCCCCGACGTCAAACTCTTATTCTCTTTCGACAGCACACACATACTAGAAGAAACATACGCTGCTGTTTGAGTGGACGACGACTCCTGTCCGATCTCACGCTCGGTCTCACGCTCGGTCTTGGGATGCCTCACCTCCGGTAGGCGTGCACTGATATGTGTGCCTGCGCGCCAAGGTAACCCGCCCTTTTCACTCGTTTAAGCTTTCCCTTTCTTTTCCTGATCATCTGCCCTTTCTTGCCCATCTGTGCCTCTCCCGCTCCTTTTTTCATGGCGCACGTGCACGGCGCGTCGAGCATTTCGCCGTCACTTCCCCCAAAACAAAAAAGGAACGCCATCAACTGCAGCGGTGCACTTCTTCACAAACACGAGCATATATGCACAAACGCTAAGCAACAGCTACGGAATCCAAAACGGAGACACGCACCTTTTTCCTGCCTCAATGCGAGCACGTAAACTTTCAAAGGACTCTTCACATCACTGTTACCTTATCCTTCCTCCCTCCAAATCTGCCTCTCTGAGGATGGGTGAGGGGTGCCTTACAGACCCGCACACACGCGTGACCAGAAAGAACTCACGAAAAGGGAGGGGCAGGGAGCCCAACACCCCGCACCCATTTCCCTTTCTCTCGTCTCTTTATTCCTTAGTACTTTCACCACGTAACTGCGTCTTTCACACCAACGCGTTGCACATACACATACACACGTACACCCAACCGTCTTTGCATAACTCATAGACACAGAAGCTCTGCGTTCACAGAGATAGCGAAAAAAAAAGGAGCTACCTCAAAACCCTTTTCCTTCAATCGAACACACCGCCAAGCGAGACGTGCGGTGAAGCTTCAGTGTGTTAAGGGCGTATTCAGCGCGGCTGTGTGTCTCTGCTGACACAGCACTCAAGAGGGTGCGACGAGCCTTCCAGTGCGCACAGCAACGTGGTAGCAGCCTCCAAAGAGACAGGCCGAAAGGGGGCGGTGGATACCTCGGGAAGCAGGGCGCAGTGCCAGACACGATGAGTGCTGATGCCGACGCGAGTCCGACGGATCCATTCTTGAACTCTCGAAGTACAGAGGCGAGCCGCTCAAGGGCTGACAATGACGGCGCCATGGTAGTGGAGGTCGTGGACGACTGCCAGACAGCCTCGTCTTCTTCCGCCGCACCTGCTGCACCGTTCGCCACTCGTGTTCGCCCTTCCACAATCGTCGCTAGGGGAGAAAGTCCGCAGGAAGCTATGACGCATCTAGCTAACAATGCAGCGGCATCTACAAGTGCTGCTGCAATCATGCACCATTCTCGCAAGCGAGAGCGACCGGCAGTCGCATTGGCGTCCGCAGGCTCCTCCACCTCGACAACGGCGGCGCCGCCACTCGCGCAGAGGCGACGAATAGCTGGCCAGCGGAAGAGCGGCGCGACACCATCATCATCTCGTCGCGCAGGCGGTGCCGCTCGTACGATCGTGGATCGTGGCCAACACTCTACTAAGGATAGGAGTGATGAGGATGAACTTGCTGAAGGCGCAGGCGGTGAGTATTGCAGCGACAACGAAGAAGGCTACGCGCCCGACGACGGTGTAGAGGGGGACGCCGAGGAAAGAGCACTCGTTTCTGCGTCCATCGCTTTGATGGCGGGCCAAGGAGCGCTTACCGCCCCCTCGGCTGCCTCTGCTACGCCTCACTTGTGGCTTGTCACAGATGCGTTTCACGTGTGTCTTTGGTATGTCCTGCGCTATGCAGGACGCGCGTTGAGCGCGGAGGATCTCTGGGCGTGTCGAGCCCTCCTCTCCTTGACGGCAGTCGACGCTACCGAAGAGGAAGATGGCGGAGAGCGTGCGACAGCGCCGTTTGCTGCGGCGCAAGCACGAAGCGCAAACATGCATTTCGACGACTGGGCTTGGAGTGGCAGTGAGGAATCGGAGTTGCTCCTTAGGCTTCTCCTGCGCCATGCGCACGGCTTCACCGCACGCCACCTCGAGCTCCGCTACGGAGACTGGCTGCACGTGCAGCCTGCCCTAAACGCGCTGACACAACGGCGCTTTCTCTGGTGGGCTACGAAACAGGCCTCGCTTGACTCTGCTGGTGGTGGTGCTGAGACTGTGTGCCTGCACAGCGCTGAGGAGGACGCGTCCACAGACTTGACGGAGACCCCCTTGCTACCGGCCGACGAGCTCGCCCGTACGGAGATGGCGTCATCACCGCTGGTGGAGCACTACGACGGGGCAAGAGTGGCGCGACTTCTTCTGAGTTGTTGCGAAGAAGGTAGGCCGCAGCATCGTCACGCCACTGCCGTCAGCAAGTCGGCGTCGTCGTTCAGCAGCGTGGAGACGGTCATTCGTGTGGCACAGGCGGTGCGCGCTACGGAGCTGCGGACGTTTCTGACGACGCTGCGTCACTGCAGCAAGGCACGAGCCTTGATGGATGAACGCGCTCGAGGAGGTGATGCAACCATCACTACCCGTGCTATCGCCTTCACCACGGCATCCACCCTCGGAACTTCAGGCAACGCTTTGTGCAAAGATGGCAGTTCTGGCGGGGGTGTCATGGCGGAACCAACGCCTGTGCTGCGCCTAAAGAGCAGCGGCTGGACGGACGACGTTGCATGTGCGCGGCCAGGGCAGATAAGCCATAATAGTCTGTACGACGTGATACCGGGACGTAAGCGAGATATGATTCGCTACCTTGTTGAGCGGCGGTACTCTGTGTGGGTGCCAACAAGCACCGTCAACGGCTCACCAGCAGCGTCGGCGACTACCGATACTCCCACCACGGATACAATGATACCTTCTCACGGCCCGCCTCTTACAGCACCGCATGCTCTCTCCTCTGCGCCGTTGATCACCAGACCTTCCCCTCGAGGTGCAGTTCGTTGCACCAGTGCCTTTGCGAGTGCCCCTGATCGGTCTCCATTTCGTCGATGTTTCCCGACTGTGAGTGTGGAGTCGGACGCGGTGGCGCAATGCTGGGATCGTGTTATCGGTTCCGTCTATGTGCCACACTCAGGGCTAAGACAGCACCTTACGTGGATTACGGAGCTATTCCACGTTTTAACCTCCAACAACGGCGCCGGGATGGTGAGCGGGCAAGGCGCGAAAGCAGTGATGGCCACAATGACGGTGGCTACTCCGCCAACACTGCTGATGGTGCGGCCGCAGCTCCTGCTCCTGCTACAGACTCTCCGTGCCGCTCGCCATCAGGCGCGGCCGAGCTTGACTGAGCCGTCACCATCTACCGCGGCGCACCCGGACCCGAAGGCCTTCAAGGAGAGCGTTCCGCATGCCCTTCTGCCACAGTGGTGCTCACCACCACCGGTAGTAAAGGCGACAAAGGTAGCATTGCCACGTGTATGCGGGCAGCTGTACAGAGACATCTCCTCTGGTGGAAGAGCAGCCAACAAGACGGAGAGTCGATCTCGCCCTGATGCTTCAGCCGAGCCGAGCGACAACGATTCAAGTTTGATGGATACGATTGTGCACACATCCCGCTCATTTCGGGACTTTGGCGCTGCTGAGGATGGCACTGTTACCCAGGTGTGGCCGACTCCACCGCATGTGTGTCTCTTCTCCAGCCCTGCCACCTTGCAGGAATACCGCCGGGCCCTTTCCACTCAGCGCGAGCTGTACTGCGTGACTGAAGGCGCCGTGACTGCAGCGCAGCGCCATCGCGGAAAGAGCAGCGCCTTCGTGTCGCACATGTATGACACTGTCATGGCCGCCGTGCGTGCGGGTGTGGCGGCAGTGAAGCAGCATCCACACCATGCGCGCACTGCCGCCTCCGCCTCTTTGGTCTCTGGTAAGGTGACGCACTTCGGTTCCATGCACCCGCCTGCTCCTCCCGTCGTCTCCGAAGCAGCGCCGTTGTCAAAGCACTTTACGCAATCGGTGACTGCATCGCTGGAGTCACTAGTTTATCACCAAGGGTGCCACGCCGAGCATCTTCTGATTTTTACGCCGCTTTACCGCTGGTTCGCATGCCTGGAGCTCTTGTTTCCACTGCTGCAGAGCGCGCGACGGTACGACGACGCCAATGCCTGCTTGCACCACCTTCTCTATGAACCAATCTTTGTGCTGCATCACATGCCGGTGAGCGGCGCTCGCTGTCACATCTCCCCAATCACGTATGAGTTTCGCTACAAACCGCACAAGCGGGGGAAGTGGGTAGCGCGGCTGGCCCAGAACCTGTCTCATCAAAAACGTTACGCGGAGGCGTTCGCAGTGCTGGAGGAGGCTCAGGCGGGGTATCGTGAGTTGGCGAGCCACACGGCCGACGACGCGCGCTCGGTGCCCGCCACCGGCTCCGACGGCGGCGGGCACGTGACGAATGACAAGTGGTTGCCGTGTGATGCTATGTCCAACTCCACAGCAGCTGCGCTCTGCAACGTGCTTGCAGGCAATCACTCTCCGGCCAGCGAGTCTGCGTTGCCGATAAAGGTGCAGCGGCGCAGCCGCATGCTTCGTGTACTCTGGCCTGCTGCTGCTTCGGCGACGTTCGCCACTGATGATAACAACAGTTCTCCGCCTGCGGCAGAGGGACTATCACCTGCCTCGCTCGCGTTGCTTCACGCAGCGTGGGAGTACGTGCGGGACCGGTACTGCCGCCGCCAGGATCGGCTCACACTGGAAAGGCTGCTGGCAGTGACGCACCGCAAAGTGCGTCAGTGGACTCCGCCAGCAGCGTATCTGGAGTTTGCAACGCGTCGTCTCGTGGACGTGGCGATGCGCCACATTGGCGGCGTGCGAGATAAGCTGGATCGCATGCTTTGGCGTGAACCTAGCGGTCAAGCACCTGGACGCCCAAGCACATCAGCAGGCGGAGCCGCGGAAGCGGCAAAGTCTACGACGCCGAGTGGTGCGCTCCACCCACAGCGTCGCCCTGCGTTGCCTGTTGAGCTGCTCGTTCTTCAGCGCTATCTGAGTCGATGGAACGGTGCCTCGAGGACGACGGCCGCGGCCGCAAATGCTGCCACTGATCCGAAGCCTCGGAGGCGCAAAGGCACGCTGACGGCCAACTCCGCTAAGGCAGAAACCGAGGGGAGAGACAACGCCGGGGGCGCGAAGGTGACCTCTGTGTGGTGTGGCGTGCACTGTGAGGGCCAGTGGATTGCGTGTCTTGCTCGAGCTCTCTTGTGGGACTGCTACTGGGCATTTCCCTCTGTCTCTCCCCCATTTGCCAGCTTCCCAGTCAGTGCAGGCGACCACGAGTCCGACCAGCCGCCGCTACAGACCTGTTCGACCCACGAGGTGCTCTGGCTCTCTGCGTTTCAGGACGGCCCACTCGATTTGACCACGCCTATTCAGTTTCTATGGCGCCGACGCGCCTTGATCGAGGCACGCCTGGCGCAGCTGGAGCGCTGCACGAGGGAGGAACTGATAGCATATGTCGGTGCCCGCATCAAGGTGGAAGGGAACACCGCCGAAGGGGTAGGGCCGAGCAATCTCAAGGCGCGAAGGCGAGACGCAGGGGCCGAAGCACCGCGTAAGGAAGCGCACGTAGTTCAGCGTGCGGATGAGGACAAGGGCTACGACAGGGACGAGGAGCGAGCACGCCGTCGACGCAGTCGAGATGAGTACGGCTGTGGCCCACATCGCCACAGCTACACCGCAAAGATGGAGGAGGAATTTCGCGGGAGCAATGAAGAAGACTCGGTGCAGATTGCGTCTTCCCTGCCAGCAACGCCACTGCTGTCCACTGGGTCCGAGACGTCGTCGCTTGTGCTTGGGCGGGTGGTGCAGGAGAGGAACGCAGAGGCGCAAAGAGTAGAGTCGGTGAAGGACAGTGCTGACGCATCACTCTCCTCCCGCGTCTCAACGCTTGCCGTGCCAGAGGCATGGAAGGTGCCAGTCGGGCCGCTGCCGTTGCTCGACATTCTGCGTGCCATCCCCCTCGAGCCTCTTTGGCGGCTCTTGCGGTGTCTTTACCTCAGCCCAGTCACGGAAGGGGTGCCACTGGCGTTTTCTGGCTTCCCCGACTTGGTCTTTTGGCGCACTGGCGGCAGCGGCGGTGGTGAGTGCAGCAATGCGGCTCTTCAGCCCTCAGTGGGGGGTGACTCTGCTGTACTGCGCACCTCTTTCTGCTTGATGGAGGTAAAGGGCCCCAGCGATTTCTTGAGCACGAAGCAGATCGCCGTGAACGATCTGCTGCATCGCTGCGGTTTTGAGGTCTGCGTCGTGCGTGTGGATGAGGTGTACGACGATGGCCAGCGCGTCAGCACCAAACGCATCCGCTAGGAGGTGGCAAGGGAGGTAGGTCTGGAAGGAGAACAAAAGAGGGATAGCCACCACCGCAGCAACGGTGTGTGGGATAATGCTGTTTCCCGTTTTGCCGTTGTGCCATGCTCCACGTGTGTCGCTGCTCCCTTTCTCTGTCTCGCTTTGAGTGCTGCTGCTGCCAACTGCGTGTATGTAGGTGTGTCGTTGTCCTTGCCCCACCACTGTCGGCGTTCGCGAAAGGCGTACTGCTTATCATAGCTGCATGTGCCGGTCACATGGAAGCTGAACAAACGGTTAACGCACACATACACACACACACACACACACAACGCACATATCGCATAAGCATGAAGCGCTTAGCGTGCGCACTCTCTGCTTCTGCTGCTGCAAGTACGGGTACTTGCCTTTGCGTTTCTGGGTAGCAGCAACGGATGGTGCTGCTCTTCAAACTCCTCCACGCACACTCGTGCGTGCAGACAGTGGGTTCACTTCCCAACTCTCATGCTATTTATCTGTATCCACTCCTCGGCTAGTTGTCCCTCTCTCCTTGTTACGTCCTCCTCCTCCTCTTCGCTTCGTCAAGAGGGGGTGCCACACAGCGCATGAAGCCAACCTTCCGCCTCCTTGTTAATGGTTCCCCCTTCACTCCTTCACCCTACCTCTTTCGCAGTCATCACTGCCATCCAAATAGCGTTTTGCCTCTTCTCACGCTTTTGTGTGCATGCCGCGTAGGTCCCTCCTCCGTTCTCAGCACTCTCTCGCAGTGATCCTGCGTCGTGTTTTGATGGTGCGCCATCGGTGTCTTCCTCTGCGCCTTGCCCTCCTCCATTCGTTTTCAGGCTCTTACGCCTCGCTATCCGTCCGGAAAGCGAAGCTGGCCACGCTCTTCTGTCCGGTTTGGGCCTTTCACCACAACGGCTCACCTTAACGTGTCTCCCCTCTTTGGCTGCTTTTTTTTTACATATGTCGCGGTGAAGTCTTGCCTTGGGCAGCGAATGCAGTCGTCCACCCATCGCACTCTGCCGTTACGACCTCCTGTGCCTTCCACAGCCAGTCCGTGAGCAGCTGCCCGTCGTCTCAAGGAAGGACAGGAGACCTTCTCCGCGCACCACTACTGCTCCCCGCCCCTCTCTACCCTCTGCTCCCCTCGCAAGCACCTTCCTCAGCGAGCG
>NC_018263.1:1067238-1068156 GCF_000227135.1 Leishmania donovani | reverse complement strand
CGTCGTGTTTTGATGGTGCGCCATCGGTGTCTTCCTCTGCGCCTTGCCCTCCTCCATTCGTTTTCAGGCTCTTACGCCTCGCTATCCGTCCGGAAAGCGAAGCTGGCCACGCTCTTCTGTCCGGTTTGGGCCTTTCACCACAACGGCTCACCTTAACGTGTCTCCCCTCTTTGGCTGCTTTTTTTTTACATATGTCGCGGTGAAGTCTTGCCTTGGGCAGCGAATGCAGTCGTCCACCCATCGCACTCTGCCGTTACGACCTCCTGTGCCTTCCACAGCCAGTCCGTGAGCAGCTGCCCGCCGTCTCATGGAAGGACAGGAGACCTTCTTCGCGCACCACTACTGCACCCCGCCCCTCTCTACCCTCTGCTCCCCTCGCAAGCACCTTCCTCAGCGAGCGACTCCAGCATCCACTCTTCGGCGATGACGTTCCTCGTCCAGACGGGGCCCCGACCCGAGTCGAGTTCGTCTGGTTGGACCCGAACGACAGCCCCCACGCACGGGCTGGCGCAGCACAGCCGGCATACCCTCTCTCTCATGTTTGCATAGATCACCCGAAGACTGCACAGGTGGCAGGCCGTACCCCATCCTCCCTGGGTCCATCGGGGGGGGATCTAGGGAGGGGCTGCCTTCTCATATCGAAATCCTTCACCTTAAGGAGGGAGGGGGGATCGCCCCCATCTCCTCCGCCAAGCCCCGGGGGCGTTGACCCCGAGCGTTACATGGGTACGCTCAGCGACGGGATTCGCCGCAAGCAGAACAAGCTCCATCGCGGCTCGCCTCACACCGGAGGACGACCTACAGACGCTCTTCCAGCCATCCGCAAGATGCCCTCTGAGCGCCTCAGCAGGAACGGGCTATCCCAGGCAGACGGCAATGCTCTTCACCACGTGGCGCAGCGGCTTGTGCCGGGAATCG
>NC_018263.1:1066092-1067139 GCF_000227135.1 Leishmania donovani | reverse complement strand
GCCTTCTCATATCGAAATCCTTCACCTTAAGGAGGGAGGGGGGATCGCCCCCACCTCCTCCGCCAAGCCCCGGGGGCGTTGACCCCGAGCGTTACATGGGTACGCTCAGCGACGGGATTCGCCGCAAGCAGAACAAGCTCCATCGCGGCTCGCCTCACACCGGAGGACGACCTACAGACGCTCTTCCAGCCATCCGCAAAATGCCCTCTGAGCGCCTCAGCAGGAACGGGCTATCCCAGGCAGACGGCACTGCTCTTCACCACGTGGCGCAGCGGCTTGTGCCGGGAATCGACCGCATCGCCACGCGTCAACACGGCCAGCAAGCCGCATGCCCATCACAGAACCGCCCTTTGCCGGAATCCTTCGATGCTGCGCGGAGCGGGGCTGTGGGGCCCGTGGCCCCGACGTTGCCGCGGTCTGGTGGCGCTGTGGGTGGGCGGCAGCAACAAGGGGCAACGCGAGGCTGCTGCACACGGCACCTTCTCCTCAAGGGCGGAGAGACCTTTGCGAGCCGGAAGATGATGGCTTACCAGGTGATGAAGGTGAAGCGTTTTCCAGCTAGGAGGATGCACCATGCAGGCTGCCTCCAGCAACCTATCGACCGAATACAACACCGCGTTCGCCCGGGACATCAGCAGCCCGAACAACGAGGACAGCGTGCACGCCTTGAAGGCGGCGTTCGACTTCTTCGTGACGCAAGCGCGGCACGGACGGCGTTTCGTTCTCGGCGCCCCTCGGACCAAAGACGAGGCCCTTAGTGGACGGAATAGCCGAAGCCTTCTGCGCTGAGCCGGAGGCCGCAGCGTGGGCACGCGCTAGCCAGCACCGGTCGACCGAACGCGACGCCGTCATCACGAAGCACGGAGGCCCTCACCTAAACAACAGCAACACAGGGGCGGAGGAGGAGGCCCAGGCGCGAGTACATTCAAGGCGGCAACAACGGGAGAAAAATGTGCCGCCAACGCCCTCGTGCGACTCCTGCCGCAAAAGCCCCTTCCGCACACACACACACACACGCACACACACACACACACACACACACACACA
>NC_018263.1:1044971-1065993 GCF_000227135.1 Leishmania donovani | reverse complement strand
CACACACACACACACACACACACACACACATAAATATGCGCGCCGTTGGATCCGTCTGCCTCGCCAACTGAGGGGGAGGGGGGCCTCATCGCGAACGGACGCTCCTCAACACGGCATGACGGGCCGAAGGGGCTCTCCTCCCGCTGCGTCCAGCACGGCCGACGACGCAGTCCGGCTTGCTACCCTTTTCCCGCTACGTCGCACCTTTGATGAATCATCGCCGTCTCCTCGCTGGGAAGACGGCCAGCAGCTGGGACGAAGTCTGCCGTCTGACCCCGTAGAGCTTCCTAAGCGTCTCCAGCGCCAAAGTAGCGCCTTACCGTGCTGCGGAGGCGAGGCCAAGTCGTGGCGCGGCCCTTCTATCCGGACCTCTTCGGCGTCGTGTGGCTCGGTGTTTCGCGGCACGGTTACACACGCCTCTCCGTACTTTGGATTCTCGGGCCATGCGCATGCTGCTGGTGACACAGCCTGCTCTCTTCACACTTTTCCTCCCTTCATTGTCCTCTTATCTCTCACGCTCGCGAAGGAGACGGGTGCGCTCGTGGCTGCACGCCTCTTCTACCGCCGCTTCGGATCTCTCGCATCTTTCTCTCCAGTTTCAGCGACGTCTACTTGTGGATTGCCTTTATTTATACACACATATATATATATATATAGTAGCCCTCTCCTCCTCTTCCACGACCGCTGCTAAGAGTTGCCCTTTGGCAACTCTCGCTCTTTCACCGCTTGTTTTTCGTTTTTGTCTCATTTCCATCCCTTCTCCCCACACACTAGTCGCTGTGCGTGTGCGTGCGGTTTACTCGCGGACGCACACAAAAAAGGGGGAGGGAGACAGCCTTCTCATTATTGCTCACAGGAGTTAGAAAGACGGTCAAGCACAAGCAGCAGCCATGCCTGCGTGCCTGTGCCATGCGTCAGTGTTTAGTCAATCTCCGATCTCTCTCTTCTCTTTTCCTTTTCAGCTGTACAAGACACGCACGCTCCACCTTACGCGGTACCGGCTGCTTGAAGGCGTTTCAGCGACTCTTTGGCTGCGTTGTTGAGCCTGCTGTTACCGTTACCGCTGCTACCATTGCCCCCGCGACGAAGTTTCACGCCTCGCGACACGGCTTGAGTGCATCGGTTGCGTCCTCGCCCGTTTCTTGTGTGGCTCGATCGCCACGCTCGCACTTCTTCCGCACGGTTCATTTTGGCGCCTGTGCGTGCTCCTCCAGTGCACGGCACACTAGCATGATGTCTGTGTCAACATTGCATCCTGGCGTGCTTGCTGCGGGCTCTGCAGGCAGGCCGAGTCCACCGCCGCCACCGCCGCCACCGCCGCAGCACGCGCGGCCACGGGTAGTGGTGCACAATGTGGGCGAGGACGGTTGCGCAGGCGAGGGCGCCACCTCCGCCGCTGCCGGTGTGCCCAAGCGCCGCCACCGGTCCTTCAAGGATGCGATGGAGGTTGTCGAGAGGATGACGGGGCGGCGGCCGAACAGGTGCCCAGACGGCTTCGAGACGACGAAGCGCTTTATTGACCGACTCGGGTTTGCCCCCATACTCGAGCGGATTCGCTTTGTCCACGTTGCCGGCACGAAGGGCAAGGGGACCACCTCCGCGTACACTGCTGCCCTTCTGCAGGCGTACGGTTTCAAGGTGGGCCTCTTCACCTCCCCTCACCTCACAGACTTGCGAGAGCGGACAGTGATAGACGGCCGGCTGCTGGACGAGAACACATATGCGCAGTACTTCTTCGAGTTCCTGGACAAGTACGAGGCGCTACAGTACTCAGACAGCCAACTAGACCGAGACATCGCCTCACCGTCACGAGCAAACTTCTTTCGCTTTATCTTTCTCCTTTCCTTGTACATCTTCGAGCAGGAGGGCGTGGAGGTGGCGGTAATGGAGGTGGGCATCGGCGGCCGGATCGACTCTACCAACACAATCCCGTCCGAGGTGAGCATCATAACGTCCCTCGGCTACGACCACATGGAGATCTTGGGCAATACCATCCAGGAGATCGCTTCGGAGAAGGCTGGTATCATGAAGTCAGGCGTGGTCTGCTTTGCAGCACCACAGACAGATCATCCAGAGACGCGCTTAGTACTGGAGAAGCACGCTCGAAAAGTTGGCGCGCCGCTTGTGCTGCTGGATCAGAACGTGCTGCCGATTCGCAGCTGGCCAAAGCTCGCTATCGGTGGCGTACACGCCATAGAGGACAGCAAGCTGGCACTGATGGCGGCGCGATGTGTTGCGAGTATTCCCCCCATCCTGCCACTGGACGAGGTGGAGAAGAGCGTGCTGCAGTCCATGACCTACGCTGGCCGGTCACAGATCGCTACGGTCGACGATGGCGCAAACATCACCTTCTACCTGGACGGTGCGCACACCGTTGAGAGTATCTCCAGTGCTACGCAGTGGTTCCTGGACGTCAGCGCCGCCAACACCAGGGACCCGGCGCCGCGCCGCGTGCTCGTCTTCTACACCTCTCGCGATCCAAAGCGTGTACTCAAAGCCTTCATGCCTTACGTGTCCCACTTCTGCAAGGTGGTCATTGCGCAGGTGGCGAACCCGCGCATGACGTCGCACTCGGCCGACCCCGGTGATGTGGAGGGAAAGATAAGTGAGCTGAGGGAGAGGATGGTGACCACGACCCAACACTGGCGTAATATGTACCGTGAGGTGACCTGCCTCCCTTGCGCCCGCCCCTTTTCCGCGCTCGAGGACATCCTTGACCTCGTTGTGCCGGCCGCCAGCGATAACGAGGACGCCTCAAAGCCGGCGCAAGTGTTCGTGTGCGGCTCCTTCTTCCTGGTTGGCGACATTGTGAAGCTGCTCAAGGTGTACGAGGCAGGTGGTCGCCGCCCCGAGTAGCCGTGAGACGTACCCCTTTGACGTGTCATCTTTGCCTTGGTTCGAATTCTCTTTCCCCATGCTCATGGCACACCGGGCGCTTGCGTGGTGATGCTGGCTGTGTGTGGGTGGGTGAGGGCGGCGCGCGTGCCGCTCACTTTCCTCGCTGCTTTCCCTCCTTTACCTTGTGCCTGGGCGACATCAGCAAAGTGTCCGCGGGCTGCCAGAGAAGACAAAGACGAGGAGGGTAACATCCTGTCTTTCTTCTTGCTGATGCCGACCTTTGTAGGCTAGAGTGCGGGTATGTGTCTTTCTCTCTCTGTGTGCGTGTGTGCAGAGAGGAGGATCAGGAGGGGAGGGCGACGCTGCCTATTCTCAAGAGGCGAGGTCGTTGTTATTCTTCTTTCTGGAGGTGACGGCTGCTGATGAGTGATTGCCCTCTCCGCTCCTCCCGTGGGACAGCAACCCGGCTCAGTGGTGGTCGTGATTCATGGTGGAGGCGAGGATGACTGTGTGTGTGTGCTGTGTGTTGTGTCATGAACTCGCAGCACTCTTTCCCTTTTATGCCCCTTCAGTGCAACGCACCCTTTTCCTCTGTGCGACAGTCAGCTTTCTCTATGCGTGTATATGTACACCTCGGAGGCTGAGGGAAGGGAGGGAGGGGTGGAGTCATGCTTTATGCCCCTGCTCCGCCTTCATCTGCTTCTTTCCATCCTATGTGTGCGCGGAAACGTGCACATCAGCCACCCCTGAGGGGGAGAGAGGACAACAACTCTCCCTCTTCACCCTATCGAACTCGTCAAATTTTGATGAGTGCATAAGCAATGATACACACCTACATATGGACACCGTATCTCTATAACGCAACGCTTTGTGGGCCCGTAACGACGAGTGCTCCACCTCACATCTGTAGCCAGTCGTTCGCGGAGGTTGTGAGGGGCAACGGAAACACGAAAGAAAAAGGAACCTTGTCTTCGCCACCCTGCCCTAGTCGTCTTCCGTGGAAGCGCAGATTTCAAGAGACGCTCATCCTTGTCTTTCATGCACGCAGAGTGAGGTGAAACGATGCTCGTCAGCGCACGGGGCTCTTCTGCTGTGGTTCAGTCGACAACATTGGCTTTGCATGTACACGATCTTCGAGTCCTCAATGCCGCGATTTCCTTTCTCTGCGAATCGTACGGGGCTCTACGAGCACACTAACTACTGCTCCTACAGGGCCAGAGCGCGTTCGCTGTTATCAGGGCTGCTCGTCGTTGTGAGCGATCTTGTCTCCCTTTTCTTTACCCCATCAGACCAACATCGTCTTGTTTCTTTCCCTGTCTTGCAACCCTGAGTGCACACACACACACACACACACATGCATTCACGTATCGGACGAGAGCTCATACGAAAGACGACGGATTGATAGGTGCGCCGCGCCGATAGCGAAGGAGCATCGGCGGCAAGAGTCTGCAGCTCGTCGATTCCCTCCCCCCTCCCCGCATCTCCTTTGAGAATTCCTCTCTTTTTTTTCTGTACGCTAATCACTTGACAAGCGGTTCGGGCCATGTTCGCCGTTGTGCCGACAGCGGCTGCGGCACCAACGGAGGCGGCCCTGCACTCGCTTGCTGACTCTGCCAAGCCCGTCGCGGATGCTTTGCGTCCGTTTTTGGAAGCATCTCCATCAGCCACGGCCTCGCTGATGCCGCTGTACACGATCAAAAAGGTAGCGTCCTGCAAAGCCGTCTACTCTGCTTTGCTCCGCAGCGATGGCGTGCTGCTGCTTCTCTCACATCCTGCCGCCGACGGCGCAGCAAGCAGCGCACACGTCTCGGTCCTGGAGAGCGGCGGGGAGGCTGTTGTCGATGTTGCAGCTGGAGAGTCGCACATTGTTTACTGCACTGTTTCAGGGGCTGTTTACAGCTGCGGCTACGACAACACGTACGGCCAGCTCGGAGACGGCTCTGTGTGGTCGTCCAACGATGCCGCTGACAGTCTCGCTGATGAGCAAAACGTTGGAGGCGTGAGGGAGCTAGTGCTGAGCGCGCCCAGGCGGATTGCCGGATTCGGAGAGGGCGCACTGACAGACGGCGCGCATAGGGGACACCTCAGCAACGAGGACACAGGTACACCGCTGAGCAGTCTGAAGGATTACCGGGTTGCTATCGACTTGGCACCCCTATCGTCATCTCTCTCTTCCTGCACCCGATCGCTCACTGCTGCTGCAAAGAGCACGTCGACTGGTGACTCGGCCGCTTCATGGCGGCACGTGCCACCTCCGGCTGACCGGCACATTAAGCAGGTTGCGTGCGGCGCCCACCACACGCTCATGCTCACTCGGTCTGGTCGCTGCGTCTACGCGTGTGGAACCGGCGCGCACGGCCAGCTTGGTGGATCGCGCCCGGTGCTCGTGCAGTCCACATTTCGCGCTATTAAGCTGCTGTTCGGGGTAGATATGGCACAAGTGGCTGCCGGAGACGCACACAGCTTCGTGCTGCTCCGCAACGGGCTGCTTTACGCCTTTGGGGACAACACATGTGGCCAATTGGGTCTGGGACACACAAAGTGTGTCAGCCGTCCCACCACGGTGCCACTCACTAAAAAGGAAGAGTATGAGGCGTCCATGCCGCAGGATCACGCTGCAGCGACCACAAAGGGTCACCGGCATCTGGACGCCAAGGCCTACGCGACGTTGCGGGCACCCTACGCCTCTACGGAGAGCACCTACTACCCGTTGCGAGTACCACGTCTTCAAGACAATGGAAAGCCGCATGCCATCACGGGCGACGACAACCGCGACAGCGGTGCAGCCTTCACCACAGTAATCAAGTACGATGCCCATTCCCATGAGCTCGACGCGTCGAACTCAAGCTTTAGAGTAGTGCGCGTCTACTGCTGTGTCTCGTGGACGCTGCTGGAGACCACGAACCCCGGCGTGTGGCTTTCATGCGGGGTCCCACTGACGCGTGGCGTGAACCGGGCCGACGTGGCCACGACTGCGGCGCGCATAGATGGATGTGGGGTGCTGGGTCGGCCGCTTCTGCGCAACAAGGCCGAAGCCTATGTCTTTCAGCCCGTTAACTGGGCTGCGACCCTGTTCAGTATGCGGCAGAATGTTGACGCAGCCACTGATGCCCTCGCAGCACCACCGACATGGGTGGGAAATGAGCAGCAGGTTTTCAGTGCCGACCCATCCCACGGCGCCGGGGAGGGCACTTCTGATGCGCTACAGCTACCGGGTGTGCAAATCCATCACCGCACGCCTTGCTCCATCTCAGGCGAAGGCGACTCTTCCTCGTGCACTCCCGTAGTCACCACTGCACCGGCTGCGGGGCATTGCAACACTCCCGACAGCCGTATCAGCAGCGACACCGTGCCTAGGTTCTCTCACCCGAACAAGGGTATAGAAAATGCGATCTTGCGCGTCAGCGACACTCTCGTCAGTGCGTACCCGACATCACTGCTTGTGGCTTTCTCGAGTGCCAATGCCGGGGACGTAGGCCGTGATGGTGCTGTTACTAGCATGCTCATCCAGAGCGGGAGCCCGGCAGTTGTGGCATTGGAGGTGCGGCCGGACAGCTCCTCTGTGCACGAGGTGTGGGGAAGTCCCACCCATGCCAGCATGGGTGGGCCGCTGACTGCCGAGTCTAGCGGAACCTCCGTATTGCAAGTGAATTCCACTCATGGTGCTGTGATACCGCTGACTTCCTATGTTCTTGTGATTTAGCGTCTCCAGGCTGTCGATAAGGGCCTCCGACCCCACATGTTTCTTGGTGGTGGTGATGGTTGGGTGTGTGAGTGAGCAGAGGTGGCTGCCAGTGCGCATACGTGCGTATGCCTGCATATACGGTGCCCCTCTTTACACGCGATGTAAATCAAGCTGACAGAACAGACGCATGTATATTCGTTACTGAGTATTTCGTCGATCATCTCTCGGTTGTCTTGGTCTGAAGGGGGCGAGGGGAAGGGAGACGATGGGGCCAGCGACAGTGTACTGCATTTTCTTTGCTTCCCCTCTGTTTCGCTTTGGATGACTACTCTTGTCGCATGCGTGCGTGTGCTGGTATGGGCCCCACCCTTTGACCGGCGGGGAGGTTGCTCCGCGGATCTCCCCCAAGACGCAAACTCAGAATAAACATCTAAGCTAAATCAAGACGAAGAGCTGTGGCGGGCTGGTTTCTTGCAGCTGAGCTTGGAGGCGAGACCACTGGCGCTGCCGTTCTTCAGAGGTGCTGCATTGCAGCGACAAGGAGGAACAACTACTGTGTCCGTCCTCTGCTGCATACGCCACCAGTGAGGTTCAGTGCAAAGTCGCGGTGTTTCTTTCAGCCTATCGGAGTGGACCACGGCACGCCTCACGCGCTTCTCCTTCTCGCGTTACAGTACAAGGAAAGGCGACGTGCCACAAGGACGAGCGGCGTCGGTATCTCGTCGTTCCGCATTCCCCGCATTTGTGCTCACTGGTAGTGCAGAAACGGGAACGAAAGAACGGCGGCATCATCCTTCTCTCATCTCTGTGCGCGTATGCCCGGCTCTAAGTCTCTCTAATTTCTCTCCTCAACGCGCTCATGTCTTTCTCCCTTCCCTACTGCATCCCGCTGCGCTCTTTGCTCTGACTCTTGTCTCCTTTCCTCTTGCTTTTCTCACTCCCTCACGCTCACATACAAACATCGCGCCAACGCACTTGGCGTGCCTTCGCCCACACCAACTGCATCGAACCCCCGCTCTCTTTGTGTGTTTCGGTTCGCCCCCCTCCCTCCCTTCTTCCCGAAATGGTGCAGCAGTGCGAGCAGTTTGGGTTTCACCTCCATCTCTCCTTCTCTCACTCTTCATCTCCGCATTCCCACCCCCCGCACAGGAGTCTTGGACTTCCCCTTCCTTTCTCGCTCTCTTGCCATCTTTCCCGTTCCCTATTTCTTTCTCGTATTTCGCTCTAGGTCTCTGATATCCCTGTGTGTGTGTGTGCTCAAGTGGCGACATATCTCTCTTCACCTTTCCGCTATCTCGCTTACCTACCAGAGAAGGAACGCACGCAGCTTCGCCCACTTGAGGCCGCTGCTGTCCGCGATGGCTTGTTTTGCCAGACTTGGTTGGACAGCTGCTCTGGCGGCGGTGCTTATTGCGTGCGCCATCTCTATTGCCCATGCGCAGAGCACCATTGCGAGAGATGGGGCCGCGGATGCGGCAGACATCCTGAAGGTGCTCCAGGTGAATGTGCTGCATCGCCATGGTGCTCGCTCTGGCCTACCGCGTGAAAACACTACGGAGATTTGCACCGAGTCTCCGTGCGGGTACCTCTCGTGGGCGGGTATTGAGATGCTGCTCAAGGTTGGCGGCTTCCTGCGCACCCGCTACAACACTGATCCATCCGTGGTGAGCTCGCCGATGTTCGAGTCGCCGAACTATGACTTGGATGTCGCATACAGCCGCTCCACCGACGTTCTGCGCACCCTGCAAAGCGCCGAGGCCTTCCTGCGTGGCTTCTTCCCCAACATGAGCAGCCTCTACGCTGCTATCCACACCATGCCAGAGTCGACCGATGTGCTGCTGAACAGCAACACGCAGCCGTGGCTCAAGTTCTTCTATTCCAACAACAAGGCGCTGCTCCGCGCCGTGTGCAACCCGCTGACGGATGAGCTTTTCCCCGACTGGACGGAGATCACAAAGATTGGCGCAGAGATCTATCAGGAGGGCTACTGCAGCGACTACGAGACTCGCTCCGACTGCGTGCGCACACTTTTTGATATTGGTGCTGCGAAGAAGGCCATTGGCGAGCTAAACCAGTACCCGCTGCTGGAGGCTAACTTCGAAAAGCTGAAGCGCGTCACGACTGTCCTGTTCGACTACGAGTACCACTACAACCACAGCGACCCGCTCATGTTCAAGCAGGGCGGCCGCGGGCAGCCGTTCGTTCAGCAGATGGTGAAGAACATGGAGGGCGTGATTGAGGGCTCGAACACATACAAGTTGATGCACTACAGCGCTCACGACACCTCGCTTGGCCCAGTGTGGGGTACGCTGGGTGACCGCACCCCGGATGGTATGATGCCGCCTTTTGCCCAAGTGCTCGTGGCTGAGCTGCTACAGAACCCGTCGACCGGCGCGCACTATGTTCGCATCCTGCGCGGCAACCCTGGTCAGAGCCCTGACACAAAGTTCGAATTTGGGTGGGACTCGAAGTGGCAGATGCAGTGCATCGACGCCCTCGGCACCGCCTACAAGGCGGAGGGGAACATTTGCCCGTTCGCCGACTTCAAGCGCTTCGTCAAGTGGTCGGAGCCGGCGGACGCGCGCGGCTACTGCTACCTTGATCAGGTGTCCATTGACATCGCCGACTGCCCCTTGGAGCCGGTCGCCTACGGCACTCCTCCCACTGCCCTGGTCCCCAGTACGTGCCGGTTCTACCGCTCTGCGTGCCCGCAGTTTGCCTGCGGGATCGGCGAAACCCTCAACAGCGTCAGCATGCAGTGCGTCTGCTCCAAAGACAGCTGCCTGGGAGGCAAGGCCAACGAGGAAAGTAGTGGTGATGCCGCTGTGGACGCCGACAAGAAGCCTACGCTGCGTGACTCCAACGGCCTCAGTGGCGGTGCTGTTGCGGGCGTGTCACTGGCAACCTTCTGCGCTGGCGCCATCATCGCTGTGGCAGCCACAGCTGCAATATGCATGTGCAAAAGGCGCCGCCAGCATCAGCTGTACGTGCGCATGAGCTCGACGATGGAGGTGGGAAACCAGCCCAACGATGAGAGGGAGGGGGCGGCGAAGGAGTTCAAGGAGGGCATCTAAGCGCGAGAAGCAAGCAACAGGGGTGCAGCTGGGCCTGTAGCGATGGAACCAGAACCTCTTTTTGACCATTATCTGAGCTTTTTCTCTGCAGCTCCGCGTACTTGACCGAGAGTATGTGCGTATGGACGGGGTGGGGTCGGGGGCGGCAGTGCGCGTAACTGTAGATGTGTGTATGCTTGTTTTTGCTTTCTTATTTGGTTGACACTTTTTGTATGTTTTTCTTCCTGCCCTTTTTTGCCTTTATCTTCACTGTGACGGCACCCTCGTAGATCATGCTTTCTCTGCACATCACACAGTCGTTGCGTGCGCGCGTACGCACCTCCCTCGTTTCCTCCCCCTTCCTTTCGTCTTTCTACATTCACAGACTCTTCTGTGGACTCGAAGAGCGAGAGAGGCCTACGGCATCATTTGCTGTGAAGGAAGAGGAAGCGTTCAACACCGCCGCGTGGCACCAGGAGGCGCGAGAAAGAGGGGTGGTGGTGATGATGTGCGACGGATACATGCCGAACATTGGGGTACATAAGAATATATATATATATATTATCTCTGTTTCGCCTTTGTGAACTAGCTGCGCATCGCGTTCTTTGCTAGCACTCCATTTTTTATTTTTTTGTTGACTACGCCCACTGCAGCAGCCTCCCTCCCCCTTTTCCATCGGCTTCCCTCCAACACAGTCGTCACTTTGCCCGCAATCAGAAGCGTTCATTAGTGAGCACAGCAAAAAAAAAGAGAGCGGCCAAGTGAGCTGTGTGCTTCAATCGCAGTGTAGTGCGACCCACTATTCTTGCTCCTTCCCTTCTGAACTTGAGCGTGCGCGTGTGTGTGTGCGCGCGCAACTCTCCTGCGTTCATTTCTTTTGTTTTCATGAGTGCGTGTGCGTGACATGCGCCTGTGGACCGTTGATAATATTTTCCCTATTGACTTGAACGTAACGAAGGGTTTCTGGAGAGGGAGTGGAGAGGAGGCGATGGGAATGCGGACGGTGGCAATGCGTTATCGCGCACTACCGAAGAGAAAGGAGACGAAAAAAAAGCAGCGGCATTCATGTGATTGGGCGCTGTGTATGCGTGTGCGGACGCCTCTCTCTTTTCCTCCTTCAGCGTATCCGTTGCATCAGCGTCTCCGTGCCAGTAATTGTTATAATTATTATTCTTTTTTCCGCTTCCCTTTTCCATTCACCTTCTCCCCTCCGTACCCCCCCCCCACTTTCCGTCACGCAACCGAGGCGCAGTTATTGACCCACACCTTATGCCTCTTTTTCTTTTTTCTTGCTTTGATTCTTCTTCCCCCCTCCTCTCCCCTCTTTAACCGTCTTTGCTCCTTTGTTCTCCTCTTGTGTTCCGTAGTGCACGCATGTCTGCTGCCACGCGTGTGAAGGGTTGGACAAGCACTGCGCAACGAGGAAGAAACGCAAAAAGGAAAGCTCCAAGTCGTTGGCCAAGTTGATGTCATCGTCTACATAAATTGCTCTCCCTTACTGTTTGCACACGCCCTCACACAAACACCTCTTCTGATACAGTACTGAAACAAGCGGCACGAAGGAAAAGCAAAGACATCGAAAAGGAAAACGAAGAAGACGGCGATATGCGTGTGTGCCATATTCTTCTTTCATCTTTCCTTCTCTGTCTTTCCCCGTTTCTCTTTCTCCTTGCCCCTCCCTCCCCCTTTCTCCTTGTCCTTTGTCGGCATATTCGTTCGTGTTCTTTCAAGCATACACATATGTCTTGACTTCCTTTCTTTTCCTTTTATGGTGATGGTAGCATCCCGCAGAGAGACCGCACAGAGATAAATGACTAACGAAAGCAAAACAAGAAGAAAAGAGTATTGTCGTTTCCTTTGTTGTTGTTGATTTCTCCTCTGCCCCTCCATCTTTTCGCTTCCTTCCACCTTTTTTTCCCTCGCCGATCTCTTTGTAAGCTAAGCTGGGCCGCCGCTTCTCTCTTCTATAGACTTCTCATACACGCTCAAGGTGTGCGATCCACCTCTGTGCTTGTGTATGAGGGAGGCTGTGCGCACACGTTCTCCTTTTTTTTTACTCTCTCTTCTGCCTGTTTGTCTGTCTATTGACCTTCAATGTACGCGCGCTATCATCAGCTATCTACTCTACACCCCCCTCTGCGCCGTCTTTATTTTACGAATCGCTCTTCTCCCTCCTCCCTCCTCCCTCCTCCCCTCAATCCCCCTCCCTCCCACACACAGACACCGCTTGCTCACGCATGTGCACACACCTAAGGAGCAAGACAAGGACAAGTCCGTAAGAAGACAGTGCAGCATTGCTCGTTCTCTTTCTCTTGACCTGACTTGCCGTGCACAAAATAGTACCACAGAGAAGGAGAGGAGGATGACCGAGGGAGGGAGGGGGTCAAGTGCAGTGTGTGATGCTTCCAGGCGAGCCGACATAGCAAGTAAGAGAGAATCACATATCTTGACTTATTATTGATATAGCATTTCTCCACTCTCTCGCTCTCGCACGTATAAAAGAAAAGAGAGCTCGATGCGTAACGAAGGGGCTAATACGCATCAAGGCCAAACGCCGCAAGGACTGCAAGAAAATCAACCACGCCAAGAGGGAGACAGCGCCCGCTGCCGCGCATACTTTTTGCGTGTCGCTGCAATCTGTTTTGTGGCAGAAGGGAGCAGCTGCTGTTGCTTTCGCCACCCTCCTCCTCGCTTCCTGTCCTTTGTGCGGGCTCTTCGACTTTTATGCAAGCCAGGGGTGGGGTGTGGGGACGGGAGAGGAAGCACTGTAAAGACCGTGCTGCTACTGCTCCCCCTTCTCTGTTCTATGTGGGTGTGCACTCGTGACGATGCCAACTTCCTCACCCCAATACTATTTCCTGCCGCCACTCCTCTCGCCGTTTTCGAGCAGATCCTCCGATCGCTACACACGGACATTGGCACAGCTGGGAGCCATTTTTGTCTTCCACAGCGCGAACATTTTCATTCGTATCTCTCGTTTTGCTCTTCTTTTGCTGAAGATCGCCTTCTTTCCTCCTCTTTCTTTTCTATCTCTGTTCCTCATTGTCCCCCGAGCAACGACATCGTTTACGACTCTTTGCTTTTGTCACTTGCTGAGTTCTGAGAAAAAAAAACGCGGCAAAAAGAGATCAGCGCGCGCTCGCGATGCCACTGATGAACGTGTGCATCTACGGCCTCTCAAGCCAGATGCTGGAGGCTTTCTTTGCGCGAGAGCGCGCTCGAAGCGCACAGCCGCTCGTGGCCTCCGCCTCCTCGGAACTGCGATTTGGTCTGGTGGGCGCAGGGGAAAGTATGGGGGCATGGGGCCTGAAGTGGCCTGTGGCGCTCGAATGTTGTCAGTGCCAGCGTATCCCGTGCCTACGCGTTCCTTACCTCTCGCCCCTACCCCACCCCTGCGAGGATGGTCAAGAGTCTTGCGTGGAGCATTACGTGGCTCAAGTGCGTCTCACAAGTCAGGAGATGGACGGATTACGTAATCAACAGTCCGCTGCAGAGCCTCTCTCCATGCCGTGCCGGCTGGTTATTCTGGAGGATGCGTTCTTTCGCGCGCCGCGAACCCCAGAGTCGAGCATCTGTGCCACCCCTGGCACTGTGATTGCCGGGGTCGATCAGCGGTACAGTCAGCCTTCCTCTCTCTGCATCACGCCATTCGAACACGAAGAAGGCGCGCTCACGGAGGGCAGTGGAGAGGTGCTCCAGTGGCTGGCAGTGCTGGATGTGCGCCGGCACCACGATGCCAGCGTCACAGTCGACAGTAATCCTCTGGGCCGCAGTGGGAGAGATGATGCCGCGACCGCATCCGTCTGCTTCGGTTCCACTGGTGAACAGTTCGCCTTGCTGTACAACTTGCCTGCACTGCCGCCACGCCCCACTCCCCCGGTGCCCGTGACGGTATCATCGGGCATGGCTTTTCCGGCATCCGAGGCTGACGCAGATGCCAGCGTCGGCTCAGCGAGCGACAGCATCCCGCCCTTCTGCGAATGCGACCCTGACGGCGGTGTGTGCGCAACCGTCGGCAATCCAGGCCCGTTGCTGTCTCTCACCTTCTACGCCAACGACCCTACCCAACCGTTCGACCAGGCCGCGTGGCAGTCAGAGCTGACGTCGCATCAGAGCGAGGTGATGCGTCGGCGCATGCGCGAGACCCCCGACGGGGTGCTATCGACCACCGTCTGCCAAGTCACAGACGTGCGGCCGATTCCGGTAGAAGGCAGCTGCTGGTGCCGTTCCAACCTGCCCATACCCGCGCTGTTGGAGCAGCAGCTGAATGAGATGCGCATGAAGCGTAGCTCTGCGGCCGCAGCAAGCAACGGTGGTCGGGACAGCTACAGAGCATCGAGCCCCGCAATGTCTTCAACATCGTCGGTATGCACGATGAACTCCTCACACAGTGGACGTCACCATACTCACGTCGAGAGCTCGCGGCGCTCGGCACGCGGCGGGGCAACGCAGCCGTCCGCTGGTTTCCTGGCCAAGGGCTGGTGTGTGCGACCGCTGCAGACGATCAAGCCTGTTCTGCCGCAGACGGGCTACGTGGACAGCACAGGAAGAGCGCCGCTTGTGGCGGCTCGTACGCAGCACGTGTGGACGTGCCTCCTCAACCTTCGCGAGTTGGACGAGTTTGCGATCGAGGTGACTGTCAAGGTTCCGTACATAGCGGGCGACACGGAGCTTTCTCTCCAAGGCAATACCGTGCTCTTCTCTGGCATGCTGCGTTCCAGCACGAGCGGCACCGTGCTCTTGCCAGTCTACTGCCCCGCACCCGAGGGTGCGCCGGCGGGCGTCACGTCACTGTGGATGAAGCTGTACGTGCAGTACCTGCTAGTGTTTCCATTGGAGGGATGTGGGCAGCACGGCCCGCTGGAGATTGTGCGGTCCTCGGAGACGTTTGCGTGGCTCACTGTCCCCACCTTGATTGGGCACCGCGGGCTGGGAAAGACGTACGCGCGCTCACCCTCCGCCTCTGGAGGCGCACCGTTCGTCATAAAGTGCAGCGAGAACACCATACCATCATTCCAAGCCGCGCACGCACGCAAATGCAAGATGATCGAGTTTGACGTCATGCTCTCCAAGGATCGCGTGCCTGTCGTGATCCACGACCCCTTGATTGAGCTGATGGCGCTGAAGCGAGAGGGCGTACGTGCTTGTCCGGGGAAGGCAGAGTACACACCAGTGCGCGCCGCGGTGCACAAGTTGAACTATACGCGGCTGCGTGACCTGCACGTGCAGTGTTGCAAGTCCGTTGACCGCGTATTTCCCACCAAAGACCTACTGATACACCACTGGGATAGTCTGCTGTCGTGGGCGCGCAATTGTCAGCCCAAGGCGCTGAGGGGCTCTTCGTCGTCGTCACAGAACGGCGTGTGCTGTGGTAGCTCAGCGCGGACCGTCGAGAGCTCTCTGATGGGGGTGGAGGACTTCCCTAACGGGGTTCCCTCGCTCCGGGAAGTGCTGGAGCAGACACCACCGTCTCTGCACTTCAACATTGAGGTGAAATACCCTTTCCAGCCGCTCATCGACTCGAATCTCTTTCTGCAGAGTGACGCGTTTGAGGTGAACGGGTTTGTGGACGCTATCCTGCGAGTCGTCTTTGAGTTTGCGGACAACGGCCGAAAGATCACCTTTAGCAGCTTCGACCCCAACGTGTGCCTTGCGCTGGCCCTGAAGCAGAGCCGCTACGACGTCCTCTTCCTCAGCGACACGAAGGAGATGCGCGACTTGAAGGACTACCGCTCCTTTTACGTGGAGGGCGCCATCCAGTTCGCCTCTGCGCAGCACCTCGCGGGTGTTTCGGTGAACGCCGGGACGCTGCTGTCGCCAGAGGATGAGGCGGTGCTGCCGAATATCCCTGAGGCGCCGCTGCACGGTTCGGCCGAACGCGGCCCCGTAACAGCAGAGCTCTTCCACGCCGATGACCCGCAGCATGCTCCACCAACCGTGCCGTCGTCCTTTGGCGCTTATGGACGCGCCATGGTCGCCGAGATGCACCACCGACGGCTGAAAGTGTGGACGTGGGGCGACATGAACAGCTACCTTTACTTTGCCTACGCGCAGGCGGCCAAGATGCAGGTTGACGGCGTGATTGGGGATCGCATGCCAGTGTTCTCCTCCACGAGCTGAGGCTGATGCGCGCTCAGTTTCATGCGACGAGTACCGGGCCTCAGGTGTGCACTGCCTCTTCCCTCTTTCCCTGTTCAACGCAACACAGACAAAGTAAAAGCCTCGAACCGAAGCTGTTGGGCGGGCGCGGAGGGGCAACTCATAAGTGATACCTGACAGTGCTCTCCTTCGACTACCTTCACCCCACTCGCCTTCGCGAGAGACGGCCATGTGCATTTCTCACCACGAAGAGTTCTCAGAGGGGAGCACTGAAGAGGAATGTGTGTATGCGTGCGAGGGGAGGGCGGAAGCCACTGCTTTTTTTTCTTTATCTGCTACAGCGCATTTTGTCCTATATTTTTTCTTCGCTTGCGCATGCTGTGCCCCGTTGCGATTTGTACAGAAGCGCGTTATCTTGCCAGCGTTTGGTGTCTCTGTTTGCGGGCGCGAGTGTGTTCTTACGAGGACGCCTCAGCTGTAGCTCACACCCTTATTGACATGAGCACTCAGACATGGAAGGGAAGCGAGCAGACGTTTTTTTTTTTCTGGCATTAAAGCACCTTTTTACGGTCGCCTACTCGTTGCACAGGTGAACCGAAACAAATGCACACTGTAAAGCAAAATGTAGTCGGAAGAGCAGGAAAACGCAAGTGTAAAAGACGAATGATCAGCGTAGTGGGGGCGAATGCACATCTTATGGGTGAAGCTCACGGCATGTGTGGGAGTTTGCGCGAGCAAGGTGCGCTGCACAATGACCATTGCCGTGCATCCTCATAGCTCGCTTTCTGTGCAGAGTGAAGCTACCATTCTCGCATAAGAATGTGCAATTTGGTCTTCTGTCTATAATTTTTTTTTGTAAGCATTTGGCAAGAATGAGGGAGGGATGATCAAAAAAAAAAAACGATATGATGGAGGAGTTAGTCAACGTATTCTCCGCCATTCCAATGACATGCTTCACCCAACCTTTTTTTTTTACCTCATTCGGTACTTTCACTCATTTTGGATCTCGAGGAACCGAGTCATTGTAAGCGTTGCACTTTTCCTCCACCCAACCATTTGATAGCCCACCACGCCAGGGATCCTTGGGTAACGGAAAAGAGGGAAATGTGCAGGTCTACCTATTCGTGCGTAGTGTTACCGGATGAGGACTTGAAAACAACAGGATTCTCACTGATCGCTTTGCCAGCGCCAGGAGGTATCGAGGTCGCGAGTGTAGGGATACCAGGTCGGTATACTCACCCACGAAAATAGGAAACTCGCCTGCTAGGCCAAGCTGGGAACATGTGCTGGTATGTATTATCATGCCTCTCGTTCGACATCTTTCTCTTTTTATCCCCTTTTATGTGCGTGGGCCCACTCTTTCAAGTTCGCCGCCGACGTCCCTGATGACAGGAGGCCACCTCGGCGTGTGGTATCTCAGGATCCAGTGCCCTCACTCTATGTGTGCGGAGGCCAAGCAGCACCCCCCTATCCCTGGCAAAATGCCGAACCACCTCCGGTGGTGACAAGGTCATGCACCTACGACGTAGGGGGGTGTGAGAGCGATGCATCGCTGCTGCTGCCGGCGGTGATGCCCTTTATAGCGTTGTTTCAGGGCGACCTGCGTCCTTGAAGACGCTTGTGCCATCCACATGATGTGCAGGGTGTTGGCGTGATCCGAACGTATCCCAACCCGGCGACGGCGAGGGGTGCACCAGGTGACGGAAGGCGCAATGGGATGAACTGTGAGGCGGCCTGCGAGGCGGGGTGTGGGCAGAGTTCGAGGCAAGTGCGTTTCGCCCATGACCGAGTCGGTGATTTGCTGTACCGCGTGTCTGCAGCTGCTTCGCACCAGGCGATGAGGCCTATGACCGGCCGGAGGGGGTAGAGTGGTGCTTGACTCATGCTGTATGGCAGAGAAACGGGCACGCTGGAGGGAAAAGTTACCACCCGCATTTTTCTCGGCGCATGTTATCAAGGATTCAATGCAGCCCTTCGCAGTCTCTCTTTCCTTTCCCAAGCAAGCTATACGTGGCTGTCGTCGCTCTTGATGGAACCGCCCCATGTGGGAATCGAGCAGAAGAGATGAAGTCGAAACACGCAAGTAGAACGAAGAAGCACGCGTTGGTTTTGTGTATAGGTGCGTGTGCTCACGCGCTTACGTCGCTGTCTGTCTGTCTCTGTGCGAGTATGCTCGGGCGATTCATACGCACTCCTTTGCGTGCCTGGATGAGGTGTGCCGCACCTCTTTTTCTTCTCTCTTTCTCTGGGCCAAAGCACCCAGGCGCATCTATGCACACGTAAGAACGGACCAAAACGAAAGCCAAACACGAAGCGAGGATTGCGCAGCTCGCTGGTGCTTACTCTAACTCGATTCTCTCCCATGTTCACTGTCACGCGCTCACCTCCCCACCTTCTCGCCCCCACACATACATGCGAGCACCGAACAGGCACCTATGTGCCACTGCCACTGCCACTGCCACTACCAGGAAGACGAAACCACGCACCGTTTATATATGTTGCCTCTGTTACAGGAAGGTTGCCTTTTCCACTGTCTGCGTCCTTTGTTCTCTTTTTTTTTCTCTCCCCCACTTCCCCGCGATCGTATGCACACGCTCATTGTCTGACCTTCTCTAATTCATGCACACGTGCACGGTCATCTTGTCGTGTTGGCATTTTCCTTGTCTTTTGCAGCTATCCTTCTCGTCTTCTTCCCACTCCACTGCTTGTGGCCTTTCACTCTCTTTCGACCCATTTTACCGCCTGCAAACTCCTCTCATAGAAGAGACTTCCCATTGCCCGCTTCCCTTCTTTTCTCTTCCGCTATCATGCGCAGAGGCATCGCTTTCCTCTACAGGTGCGTGGTGGTGGTGGCTGTGGTGGTCAGCGCAGCGGTGGTGTTGGCGGCACCGATGTACAAGGTGGAGCTGGTCCAGGTGGTGCACCGCCACGGAGCCCGCTCCCCGCTCGTCGATGACAACCACACACTCATCTGCGGCACTGAGTTCCCGTGCGGGTTTCTCAACTACGAGGGTCAGGCGATGCTAGTGAAATTGGGCGAGTACCTGCGCCATCGCTACACGGAGGACCGTTCGGTTGTGTCGAAGCCATACTTCCCGTACAGCTGGTACAACTTGTCTATCTCGTATACGCGCTCGACGGATGTGCTGCGCACGCTACAGAGCGCCAACGGGCTTCTGCGGGGCCTCTTCCCGAACAACTCGAATTTCTTTCCTGCGATCCACACGGTGGGATTCGAGGAGGATGTGCTACTGCACAGCATGATGGTGCCGATGATTCGTGCCCGCTTCAATTACGCGAAGGAGGAGCTGCGGGCCGTGTGCGACCAGATGTTAGACAGACTAATGCCATTTGATCAGCTGCAGGCGGTAGCGGCGGAGGTACACTCGCAGGGGTTTTGCGCCAACTACACCCTGCGCTCGCGTTGTGCGGAGCGGCTGTGCGACATTGGGCGCGCATACGAGCCCACTGGCCGCTTGGAAAGACTCCCGCTGCTTAGTCGGCACCTGGACGACGTGTGCGCTGTGACAGCGATGAGCTCGCATTTTTGTTTCGCTTACAACGCCAGCAATCCTGTCCATCAGAAGCAAGGTGCACCGTTCTACCACCTGGCGAGATTGCTGGTGAGCAACATGCTGGCGCACCAGCAGCGTGAGACGGCGCCGCCGTACAAGCTGTACGAGTACAGTGCACACGATACCACTATCTCGCCCCTGGCGGTTTCCTTCGGTGACAGCTCTCTAGAGGCGATGCTGCCGCCCTTCGGCACAGCGTTTATCATAGAGCTCCTGTCGCTGACGGACGCGCCTGCCGCGTCGTCGCGCTTCTACGTGCGGCTGCTGCGCGGCCACTCTGGTGTGAGACCGGAAAGCAACTTCACCTTCGCTCTGAGTCACTTCGACATGCGCTGCAAGGATGCGACGGGCAATACGTACATTGCGACGGACAACATATGTCCCTTCACCGACTTTGAGCGCTTTATAAACTCCACCGCGCCAACGAGCCCGATGGGTACGTGCTACCTCGACCCTGGACTGCTGTTCCGCATGGACTGTCCGGTCGACGCCGTTGGCGACAACCGCAGCTTGTCCAAGGACTGCCTCTTCTACCGCAAGCACTGCAGCAATTACTCGTGCGGCACCGGCTACTACCTTGACGCGATCGACTACGGCTGCCACCGCATCCCGGCGAACAACTCAACGACTGTGTCGTCGCCCATGTCCAGCGGCGGCATTGCTGCCCTGAGCATCGCGCTCTTCATCGTCGGCGGAGTGGCGAGCATCGGCGGCATGGAGGTGTGGAAGCGCTACAAGAAGTTGAAAAGCAAGCAATCCGAGGTGCTTATCGTCTGACAACCCGTCGAAGCCTGTAGCCATGCTTTTTCTCCTTGTAGCCTTTATTTTCCTTAACACACAAAGAGCATACCCTCACCTGCGGGCTTCCTCAACAGTACAACCCCCTATTCGACAGTGCTTCTGCGAAAAATTGTACATCTTGTGCGCTAAGGTTGTCAGCATGCAAACGCCCCACAACCGAACATTCTCTGATTTAGTCTACCTGCCTCGGTAAATGCTTTTCTTCCTTCTGTCCGGTAAGAAGTGTGTTCGCAGTGGATTATGCTTTCGCTTAGCCGTGTGTTTTTCTCTCGCACTAATACAGTTCTTTTCGTGTTCTAACCCTTCACGGGGGCCATCAACTTCCCCGCCGTTGCGCTCGCTCAGCGGTGGATCCTGTGTGTGAGAAGCAAGCTGGCAAGCTGGAAGTGGACGCAAAAGAAGCCAGTAAGTCCAATTTTAGTGCCTTTCATGCGCAACTCCCGTGCGTGTGCGAAACAGGCGTCCAAAAAAAAAACACGAACACCTTCGCGAAAGCGTTGCTACAAATGCTATCGTCGTTTTTCTGGCGTCCTTCCCATTCGTATGTTTTTCTGCACAACCGTTTTTTGTGTTTCACAATAGCCACCGAGCAAACGAAGAAAAATAGCTGCACACCTTATGGTGAAATGCTTGGCTACGGGGTGGGGTGGCGTTCAGCACCCGGCGCCGCTGTTTCTCCGCTGGGTTTGAATATCTGCGGGTGAAGAGGAGGGGCTGAGAGATTGCTCAGACGCTGCTGACTTTTTACAGACTGGCAAGTGGCAACCGTCGGTGAAGGGGCCATACCTTTCCCGCCGCGCAGTACAGGACCGCGAAAGGAAGTCGTATGATCCAACAACCCCCCACCCCCTCGAACCCGCATGACCTCTTGCGACTGTATTCTTTACTCGCACAACGTTGCAGCTACAAATCACACCTCTTGCTCAGGTACTGTTCCCCCTCCTCTCCCCTCTTTCTCCACGCGACACGCC
>NC_018263.1:1043846-1044872 GCF_000227135.1 Leishmania donovani | reverse complement strand
ACACCTTATGGTGAAATGCTTGGCTACGGGGTGGGGTGGCGTTCAGCACCCGGCGCCGCTGTTTCTCCGCTGGGTTTGAATATCTGCGGGTGAAGAGGAGGGGCTGAGAGATTGCTCAGACGCTGCTGACTTTTTACAGACTGGCAAGTGGCAACCGTCGGTGAAGGGGCCATACCTTTCCCGCCGCGCAGTACAGGACCGCGAAAGGAAGTCGTATGATCCAACAACCCCCCACCCCCTCGAACCCGCATGACCTCTTGCGACTGTATTCTTTACTCGCACAACGTTGCAGCTACAAATCACACCTCTTGCTCAGGTACTGTTCCCCCTCCTCTCCCCTCTTTCTCCACGCGACACGCCGGTCAAACGCAAACAAACCCACACCCCCTCACCTTGTGTGTTCATCAAGTTTTACGCCTCCCTCACCTTGCCACGCGATGTGCCGTGGGGCGGAAAATGCACAGAGGGCACAGTCGTGAAGGATGCTGTTCTTGCCAGTTTCTCCGTTCGTACGATTTTATTTCCTTCCATCCGGGTGTGGGCAGAGTATTCCCACTTGGCACGGGGCTTTTCTCTGACGTTTTCCTCTGTCGTTTCCATCTCCCCCACGAGTACCTTTGCCGCTGGGTGCTGCGAGCGTCAGGTAAGTTCGCTCTTGCCGCTTTTTGAGGGGCGCTCTTTTGCTTTTCAGTTTTTTTTTGTCTTCGAGTCAAGGCGCGCGCAGCGCATACACGGGGGCCGTCTTCTTTTGTTGCCTCATGGAACCCCGCACCCTGCGTGGCGCGCGAAGATACATACAGGTATGTATATATACGCTTGCGGTCTTCTGTGGTCGTACGTGTGGTTCTCAACGTTTTTCCGCCTTTCTGCGGTTCTCTCCTTTTTTTTCGCTGTTTGGTGGAGCATGTAATCTTCTTCCACCCCCTTGCTGAAGACACCTCTAAATCCGTGTTCCTTCCGATTTGAGTAGTCGACCCTTTTCCGATGCCAGAGGTGTTCAGGCTTTATCGCGTTGCCAGGGCAAGG
>NC_018263.1:999978-1043747 GCF_000227135.1 Leishmania donovani | reverse complement strand
GGCTTTTCTCTGACGTTTTCCTCTGTCGTTTCCATCTCCCCCACGAGTACCTTTGCCGCTGGGTGCTGCGAGCGTCAGGTAAGTTCGCTCTTGCCGCTTTTTGAGGGGCGCTCTTTTGCTTTTCAGTTTTTTTTTGTCTTCGAGTCAAGGCGCGCGCAGCGCATACACGGGGGCCGTCTTCTTTTGGTGCCTCATGGAACCCCGCACCCTGCGTGGCGCGCGAAGATACATACAGGTATGTATATATACGCTTGCGGTCTTCTGTGGTCGTACGTGTGGTTCTCGACGTTTTTCCGCCTTTCTGCAGTTCTCTCCTTTTTTTTCGCTGTTTGGTGGAGCATGTAATCTTCTTCCACCCCCTTGCTGAAGACACCTCCAAATCCGTGTTCCTTCCGATTTGAGTAGACCCTTTTCCGGTGTCAGAGGTGTTCGGGCTTTATCGCGTTGCCAGGGCAAGGACCGCCTCAAGCGCCAGTGCCTGCCTCTGAGAATCGTTGCCTCTATAAAGACCGTTTTCTCTCGCAGAGGCAAAGGGCGGACTTCTGGCATTCGACCACTCTCTCCGGCGTACGCGCGCACATTCTGTTTATCCCCTTCCTCCCTTGACACGCTTTTTTTTTTTGTGACACCGCCACCTCGAACCCACTTACCAGCCCAGCCACAGCCGGTAAACCAGCGGGGTGGGGTGAATGCGAAATGATTTACAACGGTAATGACAAAGTAGCACAAAATGACGCACTTTCCGGCGTTATCATTGTACTTCCCCAGCGTGTGCTAAGCTGCGGATTGGGCAGAGCACACTGCTTTTCGCGAGTGGCCAGACGACGCACGACGAGCGGAAGGGAACGCACCTTCTCTCCCCAGTCTCACGCGGTTAGCCGAGGGAAGACAAAAAGTATCCCCCACCCGTGGTGGGATCAAATATTCCCTGCAGTAGGAGTAATGGAGTCTTTAGTTCAGCACTAAGTGAACAGTCACCTGAGGTTCTTGCGTTCACATCTCCCTGCGCAAGGCTTGATATGTGGTCGGCGTATGTTGCGAGGTCTGCAGGACAGGATTTGTTCGCGATTTTTGATGTTGGTGTACTCTGGTTTTTATGTATGTTGTTAGCTTTGTTTTGGTGATTGAACGGGTGAGAGGGTGGTTTGTAGTTCGAGCGTACTAGGTTCGACCCGTGAAATAGCATTTTTTTCATTGGTTCGCGAATGGAAAAGGGTCCAGCCGGGAATTGAACCCGGGACCTCTCCCACCCTAAGGGAGAATCATGCCACTAGACCACTGGACCGTTGAATTTTTGCGAATGTGTTCTTTAGGGCATGTGGAGCCGCTGAAGGCGGCTCTTAGCGGTTGTTTGTGGAGCGCAGTTGGTCTAGTGGTAGAATTCTCGCCTGCCACGCGGGAGGCCCGGGTTCGATTCCCGGACTGCGCAGTGTTTTTCCTCGAGTCTCTGGTTTTTTTGGAGACCGGCGAGGGTATCTGTGTGCTTTTTTGTTAGTGGCTGCTTAGCTCAATGGCAGAGCGCCGTCCTAGTAAGACGGAGGTCAGGGGTTCGATCCCCCTAGCGGCCTTTTTCTTGACCTTTTGGAAAGATTTTGAAAACCATTTGATTTCGGACCCCGTTTTTTGGCTGGCATTTTTTTGCTGCGTCGGTCGGCATGCCTATTCTACGATAATGGGGTCAAGGGCTGCAGAATTCAGAGTTCGCTGTTTTTCGCGGGGCTGCGGCCGGGCTGTGGGGGGGGGGGCTATCCTGCCGCACGTCATGGGTTCGCTTTGCCGGCCTTTCCGTTTGCTCACCTCCCTTTTGGTGGTGCGCCGCGTCGTCTCGGGCCTACCGCTCCTCGGGCTGCGCGCCTTGGCTCGGGGCGCAAGTGCCCCAAAACAAGGGGGCGGTGGCGCCCGTTGCGCGGGTGACGGGTTGGAAATGCGGCGCACCGGCAGACGGAGGGTCTTCAGAGAGCCCTGGCCGGAGCGTGGCCAACATTCTTGAGCGCATCCGGCGTGCGGTTAGACGGAGCCCTCGCTCGGCTAAAACCGTGGCCTTTCGATGACATGGTGTGGACCTTTTCCCTTCTGCGGCGGGAGGGGGCTGCTCACACCTGGGTTCTCTGAGAAAAGAGTGCGCAGTCCGGGAATCGAACCCGGGCCTCCCGCGTGGCAGGCGAGAATTCTACCACTAGACCAACTGCGCTTCGACACGAGACGGTTCCCGCAGGTCAATGTGGGTCTATTTGCGTGAGGAGAAAACGGGAGGAGAATTGAAAGGAGCTAGGATGAAGATCAAAGCGCCACGACGTGCAATCACCTCGCATGCCGGGAAGGTGTGGCGAACACGTCGATCGTTCGGCATTTTTCTTTGTTGACAGCGCCTATGTGGGCTGGGTGGTGAGCACAGTCACAGTGGGATAAATACCCTCATCTGACATCGATCAAACAAGAGCCACACACACACACACACACAACGCAGCCACGAAGCCCTCTTCCTTTTCGGCGTTCAGAGAGCCGTGAGGACGGCGAACTCGGGGCGAAAGCGATGCTCGGCAGCCGCCATGTCGCGCGCCTCCATCCACGCCGCCGCGCGCTCGCGCAGCACCAAAACCACCGCCCTTGCGTTCCGCACCTCCTCAGCCGCGTAGATGCCTTGTGCGGCGCCGTCCTCCTCGTCGTCCCAGTCGTCCCAGCACTCGTTGTCGTCCTCGCAGCCGCTGAAGACTGCTGTCGCTGCCGCCGTCGCCGCCGTGTCCGTCTCCCGCCACTGCGGGCATACCTTCTCCAGACGCCCGAAGACCGCGGCGAGGGCGGCGGCGTACCAGTACACGTGCTCCCCGCTCGGCACGCTCATGCTCGGGTGCGACAGGCTCATCATGAGCGATCGTAGCTCGCGCAGCACCACCGGCTCCGTCTGAGGGGACTGGTACAGCTCCTGGTAGCACCTCTTCTCGATAGCCTGAAAGACGGTCGAGTTACTTTCGACAAGAACGATCGACCCATCCCTCGATTGCGATGACTCGCCCCACAGCGCCGCTGCCGGGATGGCTTCTTGCGTCGGCATAAAGTGCTTTAGCCACACGTGGCCAAGTGACACCGCATCGCCGCCTTCGACGAGCGCTGGCGCCGCGTATGCCTCGTGGTAGAGAAAAGACAGCGCGTGCTCCTCCACCACGACGGTGCGCGCCGTGTGTGCCACCACTGCCACCCGGATCATCGCCACAAGGAGGCACTGCTGATGCGTCGGCGCGTCGGCCAGGGCCGCCGTGAGCGTCGGCACAAGTTCGACGACGCGCCGTACTTCATCGCTCGTGCCGCGCCTGTGCACCGCGCGCACGAAGTCTGGCCCGACGCGCGCCTGTTCCTGCCGCGCCGGATCGGCGAGCAGCCCGGCCCACCAGCTCGGCGCCAGCAGCTCGTTGACGCACCGGTGCCACTCCTCCGGGTCCATAACCGTCGCAAAGTACGTCACCAGAGGCAGCAGCGCACACGTTGCCGTGTGCCGCGGCAACGCCGCGCTGCTGCTCGCCTTTCCGCTGAGGTGTGCCTGAGACGCGAACAGGATCTGCTCCAAGGTGGCGTACGGTCGCACTAAATCTTCTACCTGCGCGCGCGTCTCGCCCGGCGCCCCCGTCGTCGGCGACGGCGTCATCTTTTCCCTCACCTCCGCCACCAACCGCCGGATCGTCAGAAACCACCACATCACCGGCACCACGAACGTGGCCACGTACGTTTGCGCCTTCGCCAAGGTCTCGACGGCCCCGCACGCGGCGATCCTATTCAGCTCTGCCTGCACGCATCCGTCAGAGCCGCAGCACGCCTCGCAGACGCGCGGCAGCGCAACGGGCGGGCAGAAGCGGAGGCTGAGCTGCAGCAGCAAAGGGAACAGCTGTAGTCCCATCCGCGCCACCTCGAAGCGAGGCGAGTGCGTCGCCTGAAACACCACCGACAGCGACGTCGCGAACACGACGGGAGTCAGGATACCTTTCGTATCGGAGCTCACGTGAAACAGGTCTTGCATCGTCGCCGACGTGGTATGCAGGTACAGAAGGTGCTGCTGTAGGGCCATCATCAGCGTCTCAAGACGCTGCCAGCTGAGCCCATCGCTGTCATCGTTCTCGCCACCGCCTGGGACGCTGCTACTGCTGTCTCCGTCACCTTCGGCGTGCTGCGGCATGCAGTTTTGGTGCTCACACAGCCGCTGCATCAGGTAGGTAAATACACACAGGGAGGGCGGCCGAAGAATCTGAGCCACGTATTGGCGAACACTCGACGCCGGGTAGTTCGACAACCGCAGCAGAAGCGGCATCACGTCGGCGTCTTCTACACGGATAGCGTCGGCATCCACTAGCTTGTTCAGAGCGAGTAGGTTGCCCTCCAAGACGCGCGTGTCCTCTACGGAAACCAAGGTCTCGGGTGAGTGTCTCCGGGCTGGCGTCGGCACCTGCATAATAGTGCGGCACACGTGGTCTACGACGAAGGAAGTGATGGCCGGGGAGAGGGAGGTGGAGCTCCGCCGGTCAGCGAGAATGCCCAGCAGAAGCGCTGCAGACTCCCGCACGGGCAGCTGTGGGTTGCGCAGCGCAGGAAAGATGACATTAAAGAGCAGACAGCGCAGCCCCGCCTCGTCTGTGCGCAGGGCGTCTCCGGAAGGGGTGCCGCTGCGGCTGTACAGCTTCGCCAGCATACGTACAATGCCGTCTTGCTCGTACCAGAGCGACATGCCCCGCCACCGGTGCCACACGTATTCGAGCGGCGCCGACACGCTCTCCAGCAACGAAGACTCCGTTGCGGTCAGCTCGTCCTTCCAGTCCTTCTTTGCGCTACGTGGTGTCGTCCTCGCGACCGAGGAGGAGCGTGGCGTACTGCTGGATGACCTGAGGTAGGTGCTGAAGCTACTGTCGTGGCGCTGCAGCACCAGCTCGACCTCCGCGTCTAGTAGGTCGGCCATCACCGGTGCAGCCAGAGATCGGATGCGCGACCACGGGTCGGTTACCCCGCGCATAACCACATCTGCCCACTTCCACCTTGCGCCATGCACGCGCGTGTACGTGGCGGAAGAGGGGCTGGTGCCGTCAGCGCCGACGCCATTTGCAGAAACAGCACTGTCACTTTTCGGCGACGTGCTGACGTGAGCTAAAACCTCACTGAGTGCCTGCAACCGTGCATCGGGGTCATCGATGATGGCGCCTTGCACAAGGTACGCAAGCACGCTAGAAACGGAGTCGACGGCGAGAAGTTGGGAGAGAGAGGGTGTTAGCGAAGCTGCATCCAGCAACATCTCTGCAGAGCTCATTGCGTATTACTAGTTAGAAGAGGAGAGGAAGGCAGAGGTAGACGACTGGCTCCACGGCCAGCGATGGCTCCCTCGAGAAAAACTTGCTTCTTTCTCGTTTGTGATACGGACCGTTTGAATACGACTAATGCCCTTGTTGCCCTCGGTAAATTAGGTGGAAAACGCAGGAGGAGGGGGGAGTAGTAGATGGGCTGTGAATCTTGCAAGACCGAGTCCTGCCACGTCTGCACCAGAGACGTGGGAGTGAGAGATAAGGGGGTAGGGTGGGGAGGGAGAGGGACCGGTGGAAGAGGCGTGCGGGGACTGATGTGCTCGTCATGGCAGCGAAAATGGGAGATGATGAGGTAAACACTCAAGGCAACAAAGACTGCTGTAGAAACGATGCTTTTAGCCATACACGGAAACCACAAGAGACGCACGTCTTCTCTTCCAGCGCGAGGGTCCATTTGGCGCATTTAACAGAGTAACATGATTTGTACCCACTGCTTCTTTTCCGCTTCAGTTGCAGAGAGAGGCAAGGGATGGGGGACACGGACGAGGTCAATGAGAGTAAGAGGTCGATAGGAGAACCACGAAAGGACTGCATGGATGCTGAGTGATGTGAAGGCGGCTCTAACAAAAGAGGAGCGACACACACACACACATACACACACACACACACACACACAGATCAGCCACATATGCGTTTATAGTGTGTGTCCGTCGGCTGCTGCCGAGATCTCCCCATCTGTGCGCCCTCGAGTGCATTGTAGTAAGAAGGAGAGAGAAGCACGTAAACAGTTTAATAGGGTGCACACGGATCGAGGAGGGAGTTCAGGGGGCGGTGGGGAGAGATGGCGCGCAGATCACTCCTTGGCTTCAACACCGAGTAAGGGAGAGCAATGCATCTTTTCTGATTAGCTCTTTCTCACTCCTCGTATCTCTCGCTCTACTGTGCGTGCGTATCTGCGTTGATGTGAGCATAGCACAGACACGCACACACAGTAAGAAACAAAGGTCTTGTACATCGGAAAACAACAAAGAAGAAAGAGACGACCCCTACACACACACGCACAGTCGGCGCAGGCTGTAAGGTACGCGATGATGACGGCTTAGAAGTTGTCCACCTGTTGGTAGCAGAAGTGATCACGCGAAAGACACACGTACGAGTCGTTGCCCTTTGGCGCGCGACGGTAGCCAGAACCCTTGATGCCGGGAATCACCACCGTTTTCGTCGTCTTGCCGTCATCGTTAGACTCAGCGGCGCTGCGCTTCGCCGCGGATAGGCGCAGCGCCTCCCGCCGCATCGTACGCAGGCGGTCCAGTTCCTCACGTGCTGAGGGTTGCTGCTTGGTCGACAAGCTCTTCTCAAGGAAGGAGTTGCGCGGACTGTACGTCTTCTCCAACACACTGTGCGGTGTCTTGAGGGCGGCGACGGACGCATCGAAGAGCACCTTGCGTCGTGGGTCATCGATGGAGTAGGCGGAGTAGGCGTACGAGATGCCGAGGTCTTCGAGGTTGGTCTTGTAAGACAGCGATCGGTAGTCAGCTTGAGTTGCGTCTTCCATGAAGTCCTTGCGGTAGATCGTAGCCTTGTCCTTGAGTCGGTCCGAAGACACCGCCATCGTTAAGTATGGAATCTTCATGGAGATGTCCACATCCGCCTTTTCGTCTTCTGTCCAGTCGTCGCGGTATGCGGCGAGGAGCTCGCGGCGCACCGTGTCGTGAAAGCCGTCCGGCTCCCACTGGCAGTAGTCCCACCGATAGGTGGACCGCTCGTCGAAGCTTGGGGAGAGAAAGCGGCTGCGGTAGCCACGCGGCGCAAGACTGCTGATCGACGGCATGCCTTTAGGGTTCTTCGCCCGTTCCTCCCTCAGCTGCATGCCGAGGCGGGTCATGCGATTGGCGCATTGGTTTGTGGTGAGCATATCTAGCACGTTTTCCTCCTTCTCGCTGTAGCTGGCGGTGTTGTTGTTGCGCACTGTGTGCGCCTTGCGGTACTGCAGTGGATCAATCGAGGAGAAATCATTGACAGCTGTATTGTGCTTTGGAAGCATGTGCTGATTAACTAAACCCGGGTACGCCGTGACATGAATGTCCATCAGCCGACGTTGCTTCGAGCTGGACGTGGCCGGCACCCCATCCCGGTCGATTGCTTCCTTGAGCGTCATCAGCTTCGGCGCTGCAGCGGCGGTTGTGGTGTCTACCACCGGGCTATTGGGCTCACACGACATGATGTGCACTGCGGCAGAGATGGTTGGGATGGGCGAGTGGAGAGAGGTGGGGAGGGGTGACAGGAAATGGGTGTGGAGTCCAAAGGTGCAGGGATACCTGGTGATGTATGAGGAAGAGGCGTATGTGTTTCTGTACCTCTGCGATGTTGCCCGCTGGCTTATCTACTGCACCACTGGTGACACCCCTTCTCTAACAACAACGAAGTTGTGTGGGCCAGGCAGCGCGCGCGGTAGTGCAGCAAAGAAAGAGGGAGAGAGGGAGGTTAGTAAGGCGCAGGAGGGTTACCAGTGCCATTGAGAAGGCACGCAGTGTATCTCCATGCACGACAGAGAGACAAACCATGCAGACATGCGCCTAGGCACACATACCCACAGACACATACTCCCATACACAATCCACATGAACCTTGTGTTGTACATGATACCGTGTTTTTCTATGTCGGTACTTCCACTCTCTTCTGTTAGCATTATTCACTACCCAGAAGAAGCGACTCATCAGCAAGATAAACCACGTTCTACGCTCGGTCCTTTATTCGGACACAGACATCCACAGACACAAGGAAGGGCGAGAGCTGGAACCGCTTGTCCAACAATGCACTCCTCTTCGCTTTTTTCCCAACGCATCCATTCTCTGCCATACAGCATGAGTCAAACACTACTCTACCCCCGGCCTGTCACAGGCCCCTGTCGGCGTGGTGTGAAGCAGCTGCAGACACGCGGTACAGCAGCGCACCGACTCCGTCGGCTGAGCACGGCCCCTGCCTCAAACTCTGCCCACCCGCCGTGGCGCAGGCTCCCCATCACCAGCAGGCAGTGAGGACCGGGGGTGGAATACGTTCGATCCACTTGGACACTTTACCTATCATATGGATGGTACAGATGTGCTTACTGTCGCAGCTCGCTCCGACACCCCGCCATCCAGAACCTAGCCGCCAACATCAGCAGCGACACATCGCTCCGACCTCGCCCGACGCCGCAGGCGCATGACCCTGTCACCAACAGAGGTGGCTCCGCATTTAGGCAGGGAAAGGGAGCGGGGGTGCTGCTTGGCCTCCCTACACACAGAGTGAGGACACTGGATCCTGAGATACCACACGCTGAGGTGTCCCACGTCGTCAGAGACGAAGAGAGATGGGGAGGGAGGGAGGGAGGGGGGTGGGGATACAGAGCGAGGATGAGATGGCGGTTACGTCATGTAATAGCGCTCTTTCCGGCGTTGCACACAGCACCTACGATGCTTATGACAGACGCTCATTTGTGAAGAGAAAACCACACACTAAAGCAGCACAGGCGAGGGGAGGGGGAGCCTTATATATATATATATAAGCAAAGCAGCATGTGCAACGGGGTGGTGGCGGTGCTGGTGCGGGGCGGCTACTCGTCTTCATAGTAAAGCATAGAGGAGGATAGTACAGCGCCCACAGTCTTGCAAGCATACCCACATAGAAGCTCGCGCGGGTGGGGTGGGGGCAGGTGAACATGACGTCACCCCCGCACACACACACACAGACACACCGGCATGCAAATAAAGGAAAAAGTGACGTACAAGGGACGTATTGGGAGAGTAAACGCGGTCCGCCAAAGACACAGGTTATTGCCGTTGATTGATACACCATTTCCTGCTCTTTACAAGCCGTTGTTTTCCTCTTCAATGACCCGTCCTCGTGACTCTCTTCGCTCACAGTTGATACACACGTGAGTGTGTGCGTGCGTAAGTGAGAGTCCATTCCATTGCTTTCCTCCTATGTGTGTTCTCTTTCGTGCGTCTTCTCCCCTCTTTCGTCTTGAGGTGCTGCCAGAAAGCGTTACCCCATCTGTGCGCGCACGGACACATCCACGGCGAGCACAGCAACAAAAGAGGGTGACGTAGGGATAGCGTCTGTCTGCGTGAGTTAGAGGACGTGAGAAGATACAAGCGAAAGGAAGATAGCACACAGCGAGGACGAGTGAAAGACTGAGGATGGCCATTTGGGTCGAGAGCGGTGAGTGAGAGCACCAAAAACATCGGCTAGGCACAGGATTAAGCCCGACATCACCGCAACGAAGCACACGGAGAAAAAAAAGCAGCAGACGGATGCGCATATTTGCCGGAGCGTCGGCACAGCTCGGAGTGAGCTGGTCCAATCCTCATCATGGCCGCAAGTCTCTTTGGCACAGCGCCAGCCCAGACTTGTCTGCCGGCACCAGGAGTCCGCAGCCGTACCCGAGGGCAGGCAGTGCAGGCTCGTGGCGGTCCTACAGTGTGGGCACTCTACCCCGATACCACGGTCGGGTGGCCGGCATCATCAGGAGAAAAGGAGATCAGCTACAAAAACTACCGGAGGACTCTGTGAGCGTTGCCTCTGTAGACAAAGAAAAACGCAACAAAAACAGAAAGTGAGCCCGGAAGGTTCAATACTCGGGCAACAGCAGACTTTATGTTGCCCGTGAAGTCGTTCGTGCCTGAGCACCTTTACGAACACGCGCGCACCTCGTCCATCGCTTCACTGCCCGCTTCCAGATCGCGCGGCTCCTTCAAATCCTCTTCCCTCAGCGTCGTCGTGCGCGGGTGCTTGTCTGGGTAGCGGTAGATCAGGTATGGATCCATCGTATTGAGCAGCGCGTCCATGAAGAGGCCGCTGCCGTAGTTGCAGACGTTGTGCGTATGGTGGAAGTCGTGGAAGCGGGCACGGTGCCCATGCAGTAGGCCAAGCTTGCCCAGCCACGTGTCGCTGAAACAGTAACCGCTATGCACCTCGTATGTCTCCCAGAGGCGCGCCCACATCCACGTAATAAAGAGAGGCCACGCCCGCGCTGAGGTGACGAAGCTCGACTTCGATGCTTCCTCGCGCGTGTAGTGGAAAAACATAAACGCGAAGTACGCAGTAGTGGGGATTGCATTTGCGAGAATCTCCTCCAACGGCGTGGCGTATTCTGCAGCGATGCTTATGGTGCCCGTGTACATGTGATGCTTCTTGTGAAACAGACGGTACAGCGTGGGGCTCGAATGCAGGATGCTGTGGACAATGTAGAAGCCCATCTCGTTAATTACGTTGGCGATCAGGAAGTGCGACGTGATGGTGACCAGGCTAATCGGAATTTGCTTCAGGTTGCGACCGCTCATGTAGTTGACTACGTCTTCTGGTGTGAAGCCGACAATCACCGTCTCCGGCGGTGGGGCGCGCAGAGCGCATGAGTTTGTGTGCACCAGGTACGCATAGAGCACAACTGGAATAACCAGATAGTGATTGAACGCGGTGTGTAACATGGTGCTGAAGATGAGCGCTGCTGATGGCAGCTGCTGCGGCTTCCGGGGAAGCTTGTACACTGCCATTCTGCGGCCAAGCGGGGCCAGCAGGGCGTTGTTTCTGAGGCCCTCGATCCCATACTGGGGGTGGAGGCTGTCAAAGAAGAGGAAGATGCCGTTGAAGAAGGCCCACGGAACGCAGTGACAGAGCACCGCAAAAACCAGCGTGAAGAGGGCGGGGTCAGAGAGCCGCTGCAGATAGGTACTCTGCAGAATCAGCCGGTGGTACAGCGGCTGCACAACAAAAGTGGCAACAATGGCTGTGACGAAGTCGTGGCGGAGAAGATAAATGACTGTGTGCAGCGCCACTGCAGACCAACCTGGCCGCAGCTTGTGGATGGGCGGGATCTTCACCCGCTTTTTTGTGAGCTCCATCGAGGGCCGAGGGTCAAGGCGGGGAGAGGGGTGGAAATAACGAGAGGAAGGAAAGGGAGAGGGTGTAATGTAGGCCGTCAAGCACGACGTGTATGAGAGGGGGGGGTTTCGTGGTGGTGATGACTGAGGCTATGAGAGTCCTGCAGTGGTGAGAATAGAAAAGGCACGCTAGCGAGAGAGGGAGTGGGGAAAGAGAAGGGGCAGGGGAGGGGGCGGGGAGAAGAGATGGATGACGAGCTAGCGAGATCGACTCAGGATCTGTACTCAGAGACAGCTTAACATAAAGAAGGGGTACACAGGTGATGTGACATGGCTGCGTGAGGAGAAACATGCGGGGTGCATCCTCTCCAAGGAAAAAAACATAGGCACCTAAAGCACTGTTCCACTACTGAGAGAGTGCACAAAGACACGGTGGCATCCGCGAGCTGTCATCTGCACTGCGCACGAGAAAGTGGAGAGGGCGAGGCGCGGTGCACCTACAACAGGCGCCCTTCTTATAGTCACTAATGTGCGCTCGGCGAGAAGTTCATGGGTGTCTGCGGCTTGATTTGCTTGCTCGTTAGCGTAAGCAAAGAGGGAGGGAGGAAGTTAAACGCAAGTCACAACGAAGGTGTGCGCGTGCGTGTATGTGAAGAAAAAGGAGGGGGGGGGGGCAGACAGCTGCAGACGTGTCGCGCAGACGTGCGGACTCAGCAACAGAAAAAGACACGGCAACAGTGCTGCTACAGGCGACAACGGCCGATAGATCGAAGGCATGCGTTCCCTCTTCACACTGCTTCTTTCACGTCAGCCATACACCGCACCTCCACTGTCAATGTGGCCGGAAGTGTTTGTGAATGGTGCCCTGCTTGTAGTCGGGGAAGCGTCGCATGCCTCGGCCGAGAACCGGCGTGCTGTTCTGCGGATCATCCTTGCGGCGCGGCCGCGTCGGATGGTGGAAGAGCGAGTTGTTGAACACATCGATGAAAGACTGCTTTGCGTACTCGCGCAGCCTCGGCGGAACTAGCTGTTGATGCTGGCGAAGATACCCGACCAGCGGCTTTGCCAGCTTGATGTTCTCCGGCTGGAAAAAGGTGTAGATATACCCTCTGCCCTGCAGAGAGCCTCCACGACCGCAGCGACCGCACCGGTGCGTCCAGGTCTCCATGTCTGTTGGCATGTCGTAATGCACGACGTAGACCACGCCCTGGAAGTCGATTCCACGACTCAGCAGGTCTGTGCAGATAAGGCTGGTCGACACCCCTGTTCGGAACATCTTCAGTACACCTTCACGCGCCGACGACGAGGCGTGCGAGGTCAGCGTGGTAAAGTTCACCTGCGAAACTAGCTCCTTCATCTTGTCGCACACGTAGGCGACGTTGTGACGTGAGTTGCAGAAGATGAGGGTGCGCTGGTCTGGGTTGAGCTTCCCGGTCTCGTACAGCCACGCGAGCTTCTGCACCTTCTCGGCGCGCCCCACCATAAATACGAGGTGACGCAGATTTGTGCGCGCGGTCAAGAAACCGCCCGTCACGGTGGTAGACAAGGCTGCTACAGGGAGATCGCCGGCGTCCCCCGCGTTCGGCTTGTCGGGAGAGGAGGACGACAGTGACGACGCTAGAGAAGAAGGAGCAGCACGACTTAGCTCTGCCGGGGCTTTGAGGTCGACGAGCACAAATCTGTGAGAGGGAAGCAGCATCTTTTTCTTGATCATTTCATAGGCAACGGGTGGAAGCGAGGCACCGAACAGAAGTCGCTGCGGCCGTCGCACACCCTTTGGCAGCGCGCCGAGGATGATCTTCATGGGTTCGAAGTGATTCACAGAGACGATATCGTCCACTTCATCCATCACCACCGTCTGCACTTTCCTCAGGGACAGTTTATGCCTGTATAACGCTGGCAGTATGGTTTCTGGGGAGGCGACGAGCACGTCGACGCCGCCTTCCAGCGCTTGCAGGTACTTGCGCTGCTCCTCTGCGCTGGAGGCGCGTACCATGCAGTGGATCCTATAGTCGCAGTGAAGAGAGCGGAACACGGCGGAGACCTGAGAGGCCAACTGACCATTCGGCACCAGCACCAGCACGCGCGGCTCCGCGACAGAGGATTGTAGCTCTTCCAGCCGCATCGCACGTCGCTCCTTTGACCGAAGAGCGAGGTCGGTCTCGAGCTCGAACGCGGACGGGTGCGGGAAGCCTGTCATTGGACAGACGCGCACCTCGCTGAGGCTCAGTTCGCAGTAGGGGCAGACTTCTCCCTTGTCGATTTTCTCCTGCAGGAAGGTTTCCACTTGCCGCCGGTTCAGGCTGACACCGCCGCCCTCGTTGCCCTCGTCGCCCGCGGTGGCTGCTGCTGCTGCTGCTGCGGCTGGTCGATCATTTATGTCCTTTAGCAGTAGGTGCATAAGAGTCGCGTAGACATAGCAGAGGGTCTTGCCAGTTGCCGTGGGCGCGATACAGAGCACATCGCGGTACTCCAGCATAAGCGGTATGACGGCGGCCTGCACAGGGGTGAGGGCGCGGTAGCGCTTGCGCTCAATCAGCTTCTGCAGCTGCGTCCGAAGGATCGACGGCGAGAGCTCGAGCAGGTCTTCAAAGCTCCGTGGGGCACCTCTCGGCAAATCGGCTGGCATCCCTAGAGCGTCCACAATTATCACCTTGTACTGCGCCGACAAGTCCGGCAGCGACGGCGGCGCGACACTCTCGCGGCGCTTTTCTTGTGATTCGCTGCCGTCGATTTGAGAGGATGCGTAGCGCAAAGGGTCAAGCACCGCATGCCGGACTACCTGCTGGATGGGCTGAGACCATGCTGGCGGCGACGCATCCAAGATCCGCCCCTCTCCGCCTGCATCAGTCGAGGGCGCTGACGATGCACCGCGGAGTGGCTGCCAAGCACTGGGTTTTCGTGAGTTGTCTTGCAGAACAGCTTTCAACGGCGGAGCTACAGGCTCTCCGAGTATGTCGAACAGCCGGTTCGCCTCTTGGGGCCCACCAGCCGAGCTCGGTGTGCCTGCGACCCCAAGCGTGGGTGACGGGCCAGTCGACGAGGAAGAAGAGACTGGGTCTCTGTCAGAGTGAATCTGCGCTGGGTCCGAAGTGTTGTGCTGCTGCCGCGCGCATCGCATGCTGCTTAACAGAGGCGATAGGGAAGATTGTCCCCCTCGCAGCACAACGCGTCGGAGGGTCATTGTGGGGCAGGGGGAGGAAGTAGAGTTGGACAGGATCGTTGCTCACGCCACAGGGGATGCGCGAGCGGACACGCAATCTGTTAGGCGTGCTCCAAAGACGATGGCGATTCAAGGCCGCGTGGAGGGGAGGAGGTGTAGGTGGAGAAGAGTTGGAAGCAGATGAAGACAGGGTGGAAAAGGGAGGGAAGGACCTATGAACCAAATTGACAGACATGCTGGTTGAGGAACATTGCACGTGATGGTCGGTGTTCGACACACGGACGCCGCGCGCACACAAAACAAACGCCTACTCGTTTCCCTTTTCATTTCGTTCAGTGCGTCACTGAGGCCCCTCTTAGAGGGCCTCACGCGGTCCACGATATCAACGCGTCAAAGAAAGGCAGAGGGAAAGTTCGTGGTGCCCTTCTCTGCGAATGTGGCTCATGCACTCTGAAACGCAGTAGCGGGGAACGATAGAGTGTGCCGCTGCTCAAAGAGATCTCCAGTGCCACTGCCAGAGGAAGACAAAAAAAAAGAAACAAACGGCACTTCCTTCGCAGTGCTCACCGGCGCTCCCCAAGTAGCAGTCGCCGGCGCGCTGCTTCGTATCCCTGTCGCAGTCGCACAAAGTCCGGGTCGCGAAAGAGGCTGTCGGACCCGCCTATCTCCTCCGGTGCCGCCGACGCATTCAGCATCGAACGTGCTGTCAGCGTAGCCGCAAAGAGAGAGCGCGGGAGAGGCGTGACGTGCTGCACGAGCGGCACCGCGCACGCCTGATGAGCGGACAAGAGCGCAGAAAAGTGCTTTCCTTGCTGCAGGTAGGGCTCAATATGCCACCCAGTGGCGCGGCGCAGCGCCAGCACCACCTTGGCCTCCGTATGGGACAGCTGAGCCGGCGAGGCGGACGCTGGAGCGGCTGCCGCTGCTGTGCGTAGAGGCGGAGCTTCTGCACAGGACTGCCCAGACATGACCCCCGATCCTGCGTCAATGAACAGACGGGAGAGCAATAAGCGCATACAGCTGACACTCACTGGCACTGGCTGCATCGGAAGACGCAGGGACGACGGGACAGGCGGAGACGGTGGTGCAGTGGCTGCCGTTCCCTCTGCTGCGCTGCAAGACTGCGGCTGCTGAGTGCTTGAGCTGGTGAGGCTGTCCGCCATCATCGCGATGCGGGCCGCTCGCGGTCCTCCACTGCGGGGTAGGGTGGATTCCACAAGCGACGCAGTTGTTTGGACTGGCGGCAACGACACCCCTTCCGTGGTGACACTAGCCGGCGCCTTGGGCTGCTGTCGTGCAGGCTGAGTGGAATAGATGAAGAAACTCAGAAGCAGCCCAAACGTACGAGCCCCGCGCGGTGCCACCGCCTCCGGAATCGACAGGTAGGCAGAGCTCAGCATGAGAAGCTCACTTGTGATGGCGGGAAAGAACGGACGTTCGAGCGTCGTGCCGCCGCAGTAGTGGAGGTACTCGATGTGGCTCGCATCAAACAGCTCCGCAAAACCGTCGATGGTAGCTCTCTCCGGGATGGCGAAGTGATTCGCAAAGCGCGCGTAGAGCTGAGCGTAGTCCTTGGCGAACGCCGTCAGCCGTTCCAGATCCGTGTCCCGCGGCATCGTCCACGTGCCAATCAGAGGACTGAAGAGGAGCGGGAGAAAGCGCACACGAGTGCAGGGAGGGGAAGTGTGCGGGAGATCCACAGAAGATGAGGAAAAGAGGCGGAGGCAGCGCACCAGAGTAGAACGAGGGCGGCTGAACACAACGCAAAAGCGCGGCTGACATCGGCCGCTGAGCGGGAAGGTGGGGAGGGGTGGTGGTGGTGGAGCGTGCTGTTTCCCCTTTCCTCACCTCTACACCCACCCACACCCACACACACACACACAGCGTACCTCCGACACCCGCCTGCGTGAAGTACCATGCTGAGAGACGAAGCATCCACGCATCGACTGCATCTATTTTATATGCCGCTATGAGTTCTCCTTTCTTTTGGTTTGACTTGCATCTTAGAACGACAGCCCTCACACGAGGGGATGTCTCTGTCTAAAGTCTTTACGCAAACACACACACACACACACACACACACACACCTGTGCACACGGACACCCTTCTACGCATGCACGCACATAGAAACGGGCCTGATTGCACTCTCCCATGCAGGATTAGCCAAGAGGCACCGTGGCGAAGCGTAGAAAGGGCGTCAACGCCGCCCTCTGCATTCCTCATACAATGATGCAGATGTGCAAAAACAACCTTACACATCTATATATATATATATAAGTACTCGTCTTAACCCCTTTTCGGCTCGGTACCCCGACTTCCGCACCTCCTCGGCAGCGATCCTCTGATGCCCCGTACACGATGAGTCCAAAACAACATACACTCACAGAGAGGGGGGGAGGGGGACGGATACAACATACACGCGAATCACACATCACACAGACAGGGCGCGCGCCAGCCTTGTCCCATCGCATACTCGTGCAGATGACGGATCATAACGACTGGTGCAGGAAAGATACACGCACACACAAAGGGAAAGAGAAACACTGCCGTACAAAGGGGCGTGCGTGAGAAGCGGTACAGCGCAATGAAAAAGGGACAAGAGCAGGGAGAGGGAAAACGCGATGTGCGCGCACCAAATACCCCCGCGCACCTTCTTAGCACATATAAACCCGTTCGAATTCCTCTGCGACAGCCGGGTATGCAACACTGGTCAGTGCGCAGCACTGACGAGCCCACTCGAGCACGGTTTGCATTCGGTGCAGCAGGCGGAGTCTCTTCTCATCGACGTCAGCGCCACCGCCGGTGCTGCTGCGTGCGTAGTACTGGAGAAGCTTCCCTGCTGCTGAGATGGCAATCCGTAGCGCGGCACTTGCGCCTAGCTGCACGCTTCCAGGTGCGTTGCAGTACGCCTCAACATAGGCGTCTACCCCGCCCGTCACAGCGGTGTTTGGCGGCGGCACAAACGGCAGCTGCAGGAACGCATCCACGGCGTCGCTGAAGTTGCCGCTAACATTAAAAGCATACACATCCGCCATGCGGCACAGCAGTGCGAATGTTTGGTAGTCCTGCGCGTTGATGGCTTCCTCATTCAGATGATGGGGGACAGCGTTCACAGCCTGCTGCAGCTGCGCCGCCTGCGACAGAACGTCCGACACGACGCTGCTGCGCGATGGAAGATGCAGCACCTGAGCGAGAGCTGGCGACATCATCTGCACTGCGCGCCGTAGAGCCCGTTGCTGCAGCTCTGGCCGGCAGAGCTGGCTTGCGAGGAAGGCGACCGCCAGTAGAACGTGAGTAGCCTTCGCCACCTCGCTGCGAGCCGAGGCAGCCTCCGCGACTTGCATGAGTGCCTTTAGCAGCTCCTCTGAAAGCGCGCCAGCACCGGCCCGCAGGAGCAGTGCATCTTGCCCACCCACGGCGTTGCGCGAGCCCAGCAGCCGTGCGCAAATGACATCCTTCAAGCAGCACTCCACAAACGCCTCCGTCAAACCACTTTTGTGGAAGTAGGCGAAGATCGCTGTCCCTGCAAACACGGTGGCAGGAAGGCGGCGATCGACGCCCAGCAACACCACGGAGCAGTAGCGGCTCATGTGACGAGCAATGTCGATTGGAGCCTCGAGCGCAGAGTGCAGCCTACCCTGCAAGAGGTTCTGCGCGCTGAAGCACAACGCCATGTGAAAGCCGTCCACATGGGTGATGTTGTTCTCTAACAGCAGCCGCAGACCTGTCGAGGGAAGCAAGGCGTGGATGAGAAACGATGCCAGACGGCACGCGTTTCCCTGCGTGATGCTCACCAGATCCTGCATGTCATCGAGAACTGCACGTTGGAGCGTGCGGAGACTCTGAACCGGTGTAACTTGCGCCGACTTGTCCACACCGCGAATGCATGACAGTCTTAGCCATAGCGCGTCTTCCAGAGAGTCCGTCACCCTTTGTGCGAGGCTCAGTATAGTGCGCAGGACAGCTGCCGGGCTTTCACCCGTGCGGCCAGCGAGCAGCACCATAAGCACGGCCTGTCGGTATGGGTCTTCTTTTGTTTTTGCTTCGGCGTAGACAGGTTGGAGATCGGACGCGGGTGGCATAGCGTTGCGCTCGGCAGGAGGTGTCGCGGCCATCTTCGCCATTGCATCGCGCACAGACTGAATTCCAATAGCATCCATCGCCAGCTGCGCCACATCGTAGCGACCCACCCGCATCGCGACGAAGGTGTGCATCCAGTGGTTCGTCACGCCGCACGAGCGCGCGATTACGTCCATCAGGTGCGACGCACTCATGTTCTCCACCTCCTCGAAGCGCATGGGGTCCATGCGCAACACCCGCTCGAGCAGCCGGCTCAGCGACTTGCGCTCCATCACGCGACGGCTGCTGGCTACGTAGGACAGGATGTCGGCCTCAGAGCCGCGCCGCTGCATTGGCTCGATAATCTGCACAATTGATGCCCACAGCACCGTCAAGTCATTCGCCCCGTCCAGCGACGTCTCCGTGACGTATGCGGTGAAGTGCGTGATCCACTGCGCCGGTGCGTACTCCTCAACAATGGCGGCAAAGGCGGCGACGCGGCGGCTCAACTCCATGGCCAACGAAGAGCCGCTATTGAGTATGTCCACCAGGGAGCTGCTAGCGTCGCTGCCGACACCGCCCAATGCGTTTGCGGACGGGGCGGCGGTGCCCATGGAGCGCAGGCGACCACTGGCTCCTGCCTTGCCAGCGGCGAGCTCGTTTGCCCCCATGGACAGCGTCTCGTAGTCGTCCGCGACTCGCACGTAGAAGGGGTGCCAGGCCGCCTTGAACAGGGTGTCGACCTGGTCCCGCACAATGCTCGTTTGACGTCGGTGCACGGCGTGTTGGACGTCGAGCAGGATGTCATTCTTCAGTTCTGCCACCACCGCGTCCACGTCCGCGATCCCCGTGAAACCCGAGGCCTCGGCGCCCGGTAGGGTGTCGATCGGGCCCAGATCCACACCAAGCTGAGCGTGGCGGCGCTGCAGCTGCCGCAGCAGACGCTGCTGCGCTTGAGCGTCGAAGCCGAGGTGCTGAGTCATGAACAACTCCACCGACGCGTGGGTCGCCGGGGCGTAGCCCTCGCTCGTGGACTGGCACTTGTTCGCCTGGTGCCGCGCCTCCTCCGCGGCCTTGCGGGAGGCCTCGAAAAGGCCGAACCCGTTGCGCAGGAGCTGCTCAGCGTCTCTTTCAGATACAAGCCTCTGTGCCCGCGCCGTAAGGCTGGCAAGTGAGACACGCACTTCGTCTGCGGGATCACCTGCGGAGGGCATGACGCGCAAGGCTGAGGCATCGTCGCCGCCAGGGCCGGCACTGCCAAGCCGCCGCGGGGCAATATTGGAAGTCGAGCTAAACATGGCGATCTGAACCAGAAAAGGGACGAGGCGATGGCGTAAAGGCATGCGGAAAGAGGGGGCAGCTTCATCCCACGCGTGCTGTGGGGTCTCCACGGGTCGCACAAAACGTTAAAACAGAGGAGAAAAGGCTATGCCCTCCGCGCATGACAGACCCCGCCCACCTCCGCCACTAAGTGGGGGTGCAAGGTGCGAGACAGCCTGGAAACGTATGAGGAGTGGCAGCAAAGACCCCTCCTTGCGCACAACGCATGCGCACCTTTTACCGGCTCATTGCCAGCCCCATTTTTTTGTTTTGCCGCACTCAAGACGGGACTCCACGAGGATAACACCTTCGCGAACAGGCCACAAAGCAACGACAGGATACGACGGACAGAAGGAAGGCACGTGCGTGCCGGTATGCTTCTGTGCCACTCCGCTCCTGTTAACAACGTGCATCCGAGAAGAACAGGAGAAGCGAGTGGCGACGACAGCTACATGCGCAAGCACCTCTCAGCCCAACGTAAAATATTACCGTACATGTCTATATTGACATGTAGCACATGCGCCTTGTAGAAGCGAGGCGTCTTTAGGAGTGGCGGTGGGAAAGAGATCGGCTGGTGGCCGGGGAGGGGCGTAGGTCGCGCAGCTTGCGACATCCACAATCACAGCTCCTCCCACACACACACGCAAAGAACGACCTCCCCGCTCAGATGTCCGAGATGAGGGCTTCCAGCTGTTGCATATCAACTGCCTTCTTGGCCATCACTGACGGTGCCGCGGGATCACCACTCGTTTTTTCTACCTTCCTCTTCTTCCGTACCACAGCTACACTGGTCTTAGTCACCGCCGCTGCTGCTGCACCGGCAGGGGCGTCGCCTCCAGCCTTTCTGTACCCTCTCGCGGCTCCAGCGGAGAATGCGCCGGTGCTTCGACCGGCCTCAACGCTGACGCCGACTCGCTCAATACGTTCCAGGAGCCCGCACAGCGAGCGCACCGCCGGCGATGCCGAGAAGTACGGTAGTCGATGTGCCGCTGTCAGGGAATCGCCAAACGCGATGACACTGATGTACCCGTCAAGAGAGGCGGTGTAGAGGTGGGACGCGTCGTGACTCCAAGCAACATCGGTGATACTGCGCATGTGCAAGTCGGTGAAGTCGCTGTGGCGAGAGCTGCTGTCTGTGGTGTAGACGATGACAGCATCTGAGGTCCACACGGCAATCGCCATGCGGTACTCTGCTGGCCCCCAGGCACCGCGGCGCTGACGCGCCGCTTCAAGCGCTGCCAGCTGCGACAGCGGAGCCTCTGCCGTTGCGGTGGTCGAAAGGGCCGTGGGCTGCTGCGAGCATCCTTCGAGCACTTCGTCGGCGGGCAGCGGCTCGAAGAAGCACGGCGCCCACAGCACGCCACGCACTTCGCTGAACCCGCGCACCCCAAGTCGACAGGCGATCTTATCCGGCGCCCCTCGAGTGTAGACATAGACGCAGTGAAGCATGCCATCCAACGCATCGTCGCCAGCATCTGCAATGGCTGTCACAGGCGCGCCGTGGCGTTTTTTGCCCCCGGAAGCCTCCGTTATGTGCGTGGGCAACGAGGTGTCCTGCGGATGGTCTTTTGTTGCCCGCAACGTCGCTTCCGCCTTCTCCTTTGCCTCGATGAAGGCCAGCAGGTTCGCTGTGCTTGGCGCCTGCTGCTGGCCAGCCCTCGTCAGCTTGCCGTACGGCACAGCGAGCAGCAAGCCATCTGGCGACCAACACAAGCGGCGGTACGACAGGGCACATGACTCGCCAATGTAGTCCCCCTGGCACTTGCGCTGGCCAGCGAGGTGCATGCGGCGGTGCTGGCCCTCGCTCTTCGGCACGTGCGTGAAGCACAGCAGTGACGGCCCACTGCCAAAGGTGTGAAGAAACCGCGTCCATGGATCCCACGCGACCCCGCGGCAGAACTTCGCGTGCAGGTTGGTGAGCTGTAGCGCCGGCATTGTCGAGCCTTCCAGATCGTGAATGACGATGCTGCCATCACCAGCGCCGCTCAGCAGGTAGCGGGAATCAGCGGAGAAGCAGATGTCGTATATATCGCTGATGTGCCCAGTCAGGTGGCGGTATGCCTTCCATTCCTCTACGTCGCCGTCAGAGTCGCCAGACGTCCCTTGTAGACCACTGCCGCAGCTGCCTTCATCACTCGATGCTGCTGCGGCCGCTGATCCACCGGCAGGGTCGCGCCACCACAGGCACACCTTGCCGTCACAGTGTGCGCTTGCTATCATCTCTCCTTGCGGCGACCACCGCGCTGTGAGCGGCATCCAGGAGGTGCGCATGCGGCACAGGTGGCGGCAGCACGCCAGCATGTCGTTTGCGTTGTTCTCTAGCCAAGCGTCGACCGCTTTGACGCGCACTTCCCATAGGCGAATGTTGCCATCGCCACCGGTGGTGACGATGCGATGGCAACGAGGGTTGTAGTCGACGCTCGTAATGCCCTCCGTCACGCTGCTCTGCAGGCCCAGCAGCTCCGCTTCTTCGTTGCGTTCATTGAAGTGCCACAGAATCTCAATGGTCCGCACGCGCAGCGGCTGATGGGGAGCGCAGCACGCTTCTCCGTCGAGGCCGGCCCCTTCCACGTGCGCGCCCGTTCTCGCTTCTTCCTTTGCTGTATTGTGGGAGCTCATGCCTACCCGTATGCGCGCTAGTGAAGCGGGTGTGCGATAGAAAATGTGTGCGGATGCGTGTGCGCGCGTACTACAGAGCTTCTCATCCGCAAAAGAAATAGTAAAAAGACACTGAAACAGCCTCTCCTGTGTTGATGTTGCAGTATCTGTTTCTGTGCGCCTTGATGGCCCCCCCGCTCGCGCTCTTCGTCGGCTAGACGTTAGCGTACGTGAGGATCGATGCCTGACTCGCGCAGACACAATCACGAACTCGCCACCCACGTATCTGTGTGCGTGTGTACTCTATGAATGGCGCTTGTCCCACCTGACTTGCATGTATGATGCTGCACACCGATGGATGGGGTTGAGGGGTGGAGGGAGGAGGACAAGGGGTAGATGCGTGAGCATACACGCAAGAGAGAGAGTTGATAGGCACTCACGAAACACGAAGGAAAGCCGTGGTGGCGGTGGCGGAGACCACACAGAGCGGGGGAGAGAGGAGTGGGGAGCCCGTAACACGGTGCAGTGCGAGGATACCACGATGGCCTTCGTTTGCACTCCAGTGATACGCACTTCTGCACGCGGTCATCCCTTCGTCTCCGCCTTGCCCTTCCTGGATGAGTCGGCTGTGCGGATTGCCCACGGTACAGACCGTATTTTTGCAAAGAGCGAGAGAGTACAAGGGAGAAAAAACTCGCGGAGCACAACAGCTGTGCAGCGCGCCTCTGTTTTCGTTGCCCCAACCAGCACAGACTCAAGGCCAGCCCCTTTGTCCCTCTCACCAGCATGAACGATGACGCTGAGACTCAATTAACGCGCGCGTGTGTGGGTGTGCTGTTCCGCCTTCTTTGACATGCAACACTGCAGCGCAAAATACTCACACAAGGGCGCTCGCGCAGAGAGGGAACAGGGAGAAACAGTGCCAGAAGCGAGGGAGAAAGAGAGAAGAGAGAGGGGGCTTACAGAACACACGCGCACACGCGGGTATCCAACAGCGAAAGGCCCACACACCTAAACACACCTGTCCGCGACCGCTAACGTCATGCGTGTAGATGACAAACAGATCCAATGCGCAGGTATTGGCAGAGGCCCGTATGCTCATGGACAGAGAGGGGGAGGGGAGGGCAGGGGCGAGATATTTTAGCGGTCACCGACACAACACCACACTACCTACCGTCGCTCTTCCCCTTCGCACGAGGGCATGAGATGCGTGCCACAGAGATGCAGGTATACACACATCCATTGTCTCTGCCCTCCCTCCGTGGAGCTGCCTTCTTGACACGTACCGCGGCCCTCTGTTCTGTTGCTGCTGTCAGAATACTGCGGTAGGAAACAAAACAAAAGCCAACAAACATTCAACAGCAGTCTCGACTCCGGCACATGAATGCCACAGGCACCGTGCACTCATTTCCACCACTACCCGCACTAGCCGCGTGATGCTGTAGGGGCGTCCAGAGAGCTGTTTGCCGCCGCCGATCCAGTCGTCGATGTGATCAAGGAGGGCGCCGGCTTGGGGCGGCTTACGACAAGAATGTCGTTCTCCGTAATCTGCGAACCAGGGCTCTGGCCCTCCCACAGCACCGGTGTCATTACTAGCCGGATTCCATTCTTGTGCTCGCTGAAGTGCTGAAATCCCTCGTTCGCCCATGGCTTCGTCACCGTCGCGACGGCCACCGTGAAGACGGGCCCGCGCTTCACCGTACCAAAAGCGCTGCAGCAGAGGGAGAAGCAGCGGCGATGAACGGAGAAGCGGCATGAGCCTTGCAACACCTCCATCGACTCATTTTTATACGTGAGGAGTAGCTGCACACGACCGATAAGGTGGTTTGACTGACCCAGCGAGGCGGCGGAGATGAGCAGCTGCAATGAGGCAATGTTGAAGATATCATCCTGGAGGGAGTCCTCGTCCCGTGACACGTAGTCGCGGTTCATGACGGCGGACCTTGACCCGCTCGTGGTGCTTACGCTTTCACGGCTACCTGACGCGGCGTTTGCGGCTTGAAATGTGTAGTGTCCGTGCAGAGCACGTGTGGTGATGACGTCTTCGACAAAGAAGTCGTAGTAGTCTTTGTCCCGCTCGTAGGCGGCTAGCAAGGGTGGCAGGTTCATGGACACCAGAAGAGGCTTCCACACGGCATCACTCGTTGCCAACAGGTGCGCCGAGCGGTTCACCCGCATGAGCTGCACCAGCGTCACAACGTCGCAGTAGGAGGAGATAAGGGTCACCAAGGAGGCAGTCGTCACCGCATCGCAGGCCGTGGAGGGAAAGAAGACTCCACTCAGTGGCGGAGGCAGTGACCCATCGACGTGCCCCGCCGCTACCGCGTGCTTTGTCGCATCGCCGCCACCATTGCTGCCGCTGGTGCCCAGCGTGGGTGTGGAGGTCGGATGGTGCTGCCGGACGCTGCCAGCGAGATCGCCGAGTGCATCTACATGACAGGAAGAGGATGACACGGCGTCAGAGGTACCATACGACCGTTTGGGTTTGAGAGGCTCTGATGATCCTCTCTCCTGTGCCTTCTGCGGTACCGCTGCGGGTGCAGCGCCTCCTGCAGCAGCGACGCCATCAAAGGGCTTCTCTACGGTCCCCGATGCGCTCGACTCACCTTCGTTTGCGCGCAGTTCGTTTCTATGTGTCACACTCTCGGAAGTCGTTTCCGTCACGGACGTATCCGCCACCGCCGTCACTCTCAGCTCTGCCACGCTCACCGGTGGCGTCTCTGGTGTCTGCGGTGACCAATCAAGAGGTTTTGCGCAACTATAATTGGTTGCCCTGTCACTCTTTGGATCTTCGTCAGAGATGCAGTGAAACGAGGGAGTGCACGGAGACTTGATGTCCTCTTCGAGCTTCTGCTGCTGCGATTTCTCACAGTCTGCGTCCTTTGTGAGCATGGCGGCTATCGGCATGCGGCTCCAGCGAGGTATGCGCTAAGGGTGAGGTGGTATGGATGGGGGAGGCGCGATGAGCGAGCGCAGCGATGAGGCGCACGCGTTAGTCTATGGATGACGACTCAGCAGACGAGAAGAGACAGAAAATAGATGAGAGATGCAGTACCAAGTTACCACTGGGGAGAAAAACAAATGGACGCAAGCACCAACGGCAGGCGCAACGTTACTCCGATAAGCTCGAAGATGAGCGCACGCCTCACGGCACCGAATACACAAGCCTCCTCTCCCCTCCCTTTTCCTCTCCCCAGGCACACATAAACGCACAAGAAACAATAAAAAAGACGCAAAACAGTGAAATCACACACACACCCACACCCACACCCACACACACACACACTCACAGGAAGGAAGAAAAGGACGTCGCGTGAGAGAGCGATCTAAAACGATGTTCATGTGAGGGGGAGGGGAGCGGAAAACAAAAAAGAAACGACGAAGCCTGAAAAAACAAAAGCGGGATTAGAACATGGGTGCACACGTGGCACACACACACACAGAAGAGGAGGGAGAGGCTAGCAAGAGATGTGGCGTGCAGAATAGCTTCTTCTCTATCTTCTCCGCGTCTTCGAAAGCTCTCCGCAATGACGACGAGCCGCAGGACGGAGAGGAGGGCCTAGAAAGCTCCGTGAAAGACGAACCTCAAGACACACCGCCTCTCTCTTTCCCACTATCGTTCACACACACAATGAAACACACACACCAAGAAAGATCGTTATTATACGGAGCGAGAAATAGTGAAAGGGGAGAGGGAGAACCCAGAAGAAGGACAACGAGTGAGGGAGCGAGTGAGAGATACTTAAAAGATGGATCTGTCCTCACACAGGCACGCAGAAAACAACAACAAAAAACAGAGTAAAGGAGAAGATCGCTGACGGCGTTGAGGAAACACGCACACACGAGAGTGAAAAGAAAAGGAGGCTGAAACACCGCTGCTTCTTTCCCTGCTACTGTCGTCGTGGATGAGGCGGTTGGCACTGCGGTCTCTTTCTCTACTTACTGTGCGCGCGCTCGAGTGTGCCTGTTTGTGTGTGGGCGTGTCTGCGTGCCTGGGCGAGGATGCGCAGGTATGGGTACTCGCTTAACTGTGTATGCCCGTGTATATTGAGTTTACAGTGGGTTGGGGGAGGTGGAGGGGGCTGCAGGATACCGTGCGACAAATGTTCCCACTACGAGATGTAGGAGTTCGAGTGAACAAAGACCCAAGAAGGGAATGTATCGTTGGTTTCCCCTCTGCTTCTCGCACAAGACACGCTCCACCCGCAAACAGGCACACAGCTACAAAAAAAAAACGCAGCACACAACAAGAGAGGACAGGAGTGTGTGTGTGCTGGCGGGTGGGGTGGGGTGGGTGGGATAAAGCACCGCTACGTGTCTGCTAAAGTTGTTTTTGGCTCGTCTGGTTTTGCGACGGCAGCACCGCGCGTGCTGCGAAGAAAAGCAAGGTCAAGGATGAGGGACAAGCCCTCCAGGCGCAGCTTCCTCGGTGAAGCAGTGGCTTGGCAGCGATACAAGCAGCACGAAATAACGAGAATGGTGAGGCACTCTTTTCAATGTTTGATTATGATACCATCCACGAGCGAGTAAGGCGGTGGGGCGCGTGGGGAGAGAGGCGATAGGCTTTGTGCCGTGTTGGCCGGGGAGAGAGGGAAGGGAAGTTGGTTACCGTGAAGGTAAGAGGTGGAAAGAGGCGAGAACGAGGAGGAAGACAAAACTGATGTAAGGCTGCGTGATGATGATGTTGCCTTGCACAGCAACAGACAGGGGACAGGAGAGAGCGAGAGGACCGAACGCAAAGAGCAACACGGGTGGCGCACACGCCACCACGTTGGCCTCGTCGGCCCCAGAATCAGCTACACCCTCTTGTGAAAAAGAGGGGATAAAGGGAAAGAGAAGTTACCCATCCAGCCATACACGTGCCTGCTCTCATCCTCGCTTCACGAGCTTGAAAGCGACGACAGGGGCAACTGATTTTCGCAGCATGGGTCAATTGCGTGGGTGAGCGCATAACTCATTACTCGCAGTTAGGTACACACACACACACGACATCCATGAACCCTCATGCTCACTCAAGTGTATAACCGGAAAAAGTAAAAGTAGAGGAGACGCACTTGCCTCAAGTCAAGATGAGCAGCGAGACCACACCCCACAACGCAAGCGCACATTGATCTCAACCTTGCCTCACTTCTTCAGCTTCTCCTTAAGCGCAGCTAGCTTCGCCTGGAGGCCGCTCAGCTTTCGCTCCTCTTTCGTGGGCTCCGGCGGCGGCGGCGGTGGAGGTGCGGCAGCAGGTGCTTTAGACTTGGCAGCAGTGAGCCTCGATGCGCACTTCTTTGCTGCATTGGCGTCACCACCACCTGAGGTGGCGTGATTCTTGGAAGCAGCCCGAGGGGCGCTATTCGCGCCACAGTCTGCGCCTGAGAAGGACGGCGTCGCGTGGGCGGCGCCGCGTGGGTGCTCGGCATAGGCGGCGTCACCTGCGGCGGCGTGCGCGTTGCGCGACGTTTGAGCGATCTCGGCCGCGATACGCGCATACCTGCGCTTTGACGCGTAGAAGTCTTTGGGCGTTTTGCTCTTGGGCAGCTCGCCGCCGTTTGTGCGGTCCAAAAAGCGCTGCCTCGTGGCAGCCCAAAACGCCTCTAGCCGCTCCTTTTCCTCCGCTTCCTCCCGCTCTCGCTTGCGGCGAGCCTCAGCGTAGCGGAACGAGTAGTGCGCCTTGGCAGGATGAGCGTAGATGGTGGAATCGCGCAACGATACTCCAGCGCTCAGCACCTCCAGAACATGCTTTGCGCCCTCGCAGGAAAAATGGGCATAGCGCCGCGTTTTCCCGTCGGCGTCGAGGCCGAGGTCGATGCTGTGGATCGGTGTGCCTGTGCGGTTGCGCACCAGCTCGGCGATTTCGCGCTTCGTGCACCCCTCTGGCAGGTTCTTGAGACAGATGCGCTTCGATGGATCCATGGCATCAAACGCCAGAACGAACGAAAGGGAAAGGCTAACGTCGAAGGCTATAGAGCAGAGAAGTAGAGCGATGTGCGAGCTGTGGCGTCTCACAGTCGTGAGCTACTCAGATGTGTGGAAGGGTAGAGGGTGCCCAAATGACCCGCCCCCACAGACACGCGCACCCACGAGTTCGACACGTGATGTGTGATAATTTCTGACCCTCCCTGCAGCGCAGGGAGAAGGGAAGAAGATATGCAATGGAGAGGGTGGGCCGAAGAAAAAAGGAGCTACAGGTAAAGTGAACACCAAAGAAGGGGCCTTCGTTTTGCATGCATTATGGCGCTCACGGCAACCCTGATGATGCCGGCCACCCGACCGTGGTATCGGGGTAGAGTGCCCACACTGTAGGACCGCCACGAGCCTGCACCGCCTGCCCTCGGGTACGGCTGCGGACTCCTGGTGCCGGCAGACAAGTCTGGGCTGGCGCTGTGCCAAAGAGACTTGCGGCCATGATGAGGATTGGACCAGCTCACTCCGAGCTGTGCCGACGCTCCGGCAAATATGCGCATCCGTCTGCTGCTTTTTTTTCTCCGTGTGCTTCGTTGCGGTGATGTCGGGCTTAATCCTGTGCCTAGCCTGCGCTGCATGCACTGGAACTGCAGGGGACTGAACGACTCCAAGCAGTGTTGGTTGGCCCGGTTCGTGGAGGTCGCTGCGGTGCAAAAGAGGTAGGTGAGCTGCATCTGTGTATGCGTATAACTGTTGAGCTGCTCGTGGCTCAACGTGCCGTTGAGAAAGAAAAAGATAAAGGCAAGTCACATGATGCCTTGCTAGTCAAGCGTCGAAGGGAGACAAGAGAATGCTGCCCACGGTGGGAGTTGTTCCTCATGAGAGGGTTCGCAAGGCGTACGGCGTGGGGGGGGGGAGAGGATCGGGGAGTTAACGTGGAGGTCTCGCTCGCTCTTTCTTTCTGTTCTTCGAACCTGATTCCTGAGGGCAGAAGACCCCCCCCTCTCCCCTCCCCCAAAAAACAACGATGCTCTACAGTGCACGCGCATGTGCACGTCAACTCTTCTTCCACCATTGTGATTCTCTTCGTTTGTTTTCGTTTTGTTGCTCGAGCTACTTCTGCTTTTTCGGTTAGTTTTTCTTCGCTCTGCCATCGATCATCTTTCTCCACATCCATTCCTTCGCTTCATTGATACGTGATATGGGCGGGGCTTGGAGGGGGGGGGGCGGAAGTGGAAAGTGCGCGTGGAAGGAGTGTGTCCTCACCCCTTCCTTCCCCCCGTGTACATCAACATACATCAACCGGCAAACATACACGTGCAGTCTCTCTACCTCATTTGAGGCGCCTCAAAGACATACACATACACACAGACACCCGTACGAATCCCCTTTCCAACGAAGGGATGGACGAGGGCGGGTGAAGAAGCGGCGAGAAACAAAAAAGGCACGATTTGTGTCTGCCTTTACGCGCTCGTGTTCGGCTCCAAGACCCTTTTGAGACTTAGACACAGCACGATCACCACACACACACACACACACATACACAGGCCCCCCAAAGGTCAGTAACGAATACACCACTCACAGGTGTAGGCAATACGTGCATCGCAGACGAAAAAACACACCAAGACGACTTGAGTCTTACTATGCTCCTCTTACCCGAATCCCCATTTTCGTTGTTTATACCCTCTTGCCTACAAAGTAGACGACACAGTGTAAGCCGGGCTCTACAGAGCAGCAGATAGGAGAATGAATCTCCACAAGCACGACAGCAAAACGCGTTGGCGCTTGACGTCTTGCCTGTCGCCGTCCGTGCATAAAATGAGCACGGGTGAGGGGAGGAAGGGAAAATGCGCTGCGAAGCGGGGCGATGGACGACAAAAAGGGTAACAGGGTGCTTGTGATCGATAAGGAGCTGCAAGGCCAGAAGAATAAAGGGAGAAAACAGTCAACGAGGGTGGTGGTGGTGGGGAACAGATAAAAGAATGAAGAAAGAAGCATGGGAAGCACCCAGGCTAAGGGCAATAAAAGTAACAAAGAAAAGAGAGGGGAGAACGGATCGATGCAGCAAGCTGAGCTGGTGTAGCGAACAAAAAACCAAAGCAGAAAAACAAAAAAGGCCACACAGCCCACAACCCTACACGCTGGGCGCGGAGGCACGTGGGTGTAGGGGAGGGGGAGTGGATGAACGCTTGAGCGGGTAGCACCCACACAACAGCGAAAAAAAAGCATGATGACCACACCCAGCACAGAAACACAGTACGCTGCCCACGCTATCCCCTTCTCCCCAGCTCGCTTTCCAATCGCGCTGCTTCGGACACTACCATTTCTCTTTCCCTTTAACTTCCTTGTCGTCAACGAATATCCGTTGTGTGATCGATTTCTTGCGGCGCGTAGTTGCACAGCTGCTCCCATGTACCCGTGCGGCTCACGCGGATGTCGTGGATGTACCGCAGTTCCTTCAGCTCACACAGCTCGGGGATACGGCAGGTGGATATGGGTATTGTGTAGATGCCATTGTACGGCGTCCATAGCGTTATGCGAACGTAGATGCGGGAGGCGTTGTGGGAGTACTGGTCGCGATGAGGCACGAGCTTCTCCATAATGATAGAGGACGCCACGGGCAACTCGCCTGGCGGCAACCCAGCTACGTTGTATTGAAACCCAAAAAACTGCGCGAAGGCGTAGAGGGCCTCACGGTGCATAAAGTAAAAGGTGGACTCCTGCCGCGTGTCGGTGAAGTCGTTCAGCTGCTCCGGGGTATCTCCGACATGGGTGTGGTTAAGCGTCTGCAGGATGTTGCGGGGGAGGTCGACCGCCATGTACGTCTGTTGCTCATCTGTGTCGTACAGGCGCTGCATGAGGAGCTGCAGCGAGACGTTGCGAATGCTGAACAGCATCTCCGGTGTCAGCCTGCCCTTGGCCACCTTCAGACCGATGTCGCTGTTGAATGTGAGACCGTCTGCCACAGTCTTGATGTAGGCGTAGCCTTCCGCCGGGCCGATGTACTCGCCGCACACCTCCTTTATCATCTTTAGCACACGACCCGTGTTCGGGTCATCGATGAAGTTCTGATAGCGCTTGTCGATCCACCGATGCGAGTCGTTCTCGGCCCGCCGGAAGCACGGCACGTCATCGAGCAGGTACTCGTGCGTGTCCATGTCGGAGAAGATGGGCACAAACTGCGGCCGCGATGGCAAGTAGCCGCCCGGACCGAATCCATCCGGGAAGATCCCTTGGGCCACCGCCATTGCCGACTGCAAGATGCGCGGCTCGCCAACAGCGCGGAAGTAGTGCAGCATGCGGTTGAACTTGTCGCCAATAAAGGCGTGATAGTTGTTTCGCACATACTGGCCAAAGTTGTACTCCTCCTCCATGCCGAGCCCAGTCAAGTCCTCTGCACTGACGTCGTAGCGCTTCTTGCTCTTGATGTCATTTGGGCACATCTTCCAGAACGGCGCGTTCGGCGCACGGTGGCCGTGGCGGTTGAGCACCACCAGCTTCGTCAGCACCAGCTTGCTCTTGAGGATCTCCTTGCGCTCTGCCTTGGTTATATTGGAGTTCAGGCTCTGCTGCGTCCAGTTGATGTTCACGCGGGGATGCACGGGGTCACTTGTCTCAGTCGCCGTTGACGGCTTATTGCGTCGCGCAGAGTGGAGACCGAACGCTGAGACAAGCCTCGCGAGATTCATCACCAACACAAGGGCCACCAGAAGAGCAACAAGCACCGAGCGCCGTGCCAGAGCACCGCGCGCAAGAGGCGTCCTTGCGGCCATGGCGGAGAGCTGTGTAGGGGCGACGCTTTGTGCCTTTGATGCGCCGCTATACGGCAACGCCGAGCTATAGAATAGACGAAGGCGTGCCTTTGCCTGTGGGCGGCCGGACGCAGGCGAGGAGGGGGAGTCAGATGGCTCCAGGCTACCATAGACCCTTAGCCGAGCCCAGCAAGTGCTTCTTTCCGCTTCGACCAGATTCCCGACTTACATCACCACCAAAAAGCCACGCCGCTGTATAGATGGGTGATTCCTGCTCAATAGAGGGAGAACTAGGGGAGGGAGAGAGAGGGGGCTTCTGGCCAGGAAGGGGGACAGTTTGTGTGGCTGCATGGAGAGTTTGATAGGTTTCGCGGGCCCTCTTTTCGCGTCTTCGTGTTATGACGGTGAAGCGGCACTCTCCACTTGTGGGCTCAACTCTGAAGACAAAGTTTGCTTCGCTTTTCCAGCAGTGCGGCCAGATACATTGATCGATTCCATCCAAGGTTTCCCGCACACCAGCGCGTGTCCGCAGAGACGTGTGTGTGTGTGTGTGAAAGAGAAGGAGTAGTGAGGGTCTTCCGTTCCAGCCGAGTCGGTGTTCACTGTGGCAAAGAGAGGGTGCTACTACTGCGGCTCAACGTATACTTGCTGTGCCCCTCCGCACCCCACCCCGCGCCAAAAGGAAAAGAGACCACCGCACATTTCCCGCTGGCACAGACGCAGAAGACACACACCAACACCCGCGCTAGAAACGTGGTGTCTGCGTACGATATTCTCTCTTTTTTTCTTCGGTCTGCAAAGGTGGTGGACACCTGGCAGCGCTTCTTCTGCCACTCCGTTTGTGTTTCTTCTTCACCTCCGTCACCCGGATGTCGTGTGGGGGCACCTCCGTGCGTGGCCTCTCAGGCTCCGGCGCCCCCACACGACATCCGGGACGAGAGAGTGAGAAAGGGCGGAAAGCAGCGACGAAAAAGTGAATAAACGCCACACCCACACAAGAAAGCGAATGACGTGCTTGCCTGTATGCAGCCTCACACAGGCAAATCACTGCTGACGGCTGCAAACCTGGAAGTTAAGCGAGAACGAATGCGGAAGCGCATGCATGGCCACACTCCCTCCCTTCACTATAGACACCAATGCACTCATGTTCACACTCACGCCCATTCGCAGGCCACCAAAGGTCAGTGAAAAAAAAAAGAAAGTGAAACAGCGGAGGAGCACAAGAGGCGAATGACCAGCAGCGCTTACACCCGCGCACACTTACGTTGTGTGTAGAAGCCACTCAGCGAAGGCATTCGCTAGACACGCAAAAAATCGTGTGTTGAACGCGAGAAAAAAAAAAGACAAGCACCAAGAAGAGAAAAGACGACACATGACACACGAACATCACCGTTCGATCGGCACGATACCGTGTGCGCCCGCTCCCCGCCCTAAACGATCCCCATGTCGCAAATTTCTTCGGCGTCGGCATCCACGACCCTCTGGAGCTCCTGCAGCTGGGCCAGCATCGGCACAAGAGAGGTGCCGAGGTTGACGCTCGGGTATTGATGGATGTGGAACTGCACAACTTGAGCACAGCGCTGCAAGCGCGCTGCTGAGGACGGCAGCGTCCACTTCACGCTGGCAGTGGACACACAAAAGGAGGCGGTGCCCCTACTCAACTGCCTGGCCACCTCTTCGACGGGATAAAAAGTTGCACGTTCCTTGGCGGCCGCATCAGCAGCGGGAGCTGCAGTGACGCACACGTGAGAGGAGGCCAAATCTCCGGTGGAGCACATCTTGACCAACAGCTGCACAAGCGCGTGTCTGCTGTCCACAGTGGCGGCATCCAGTGGTCTCTCCTCATCTTCAGCTCTTTCATTCGCTGGCGTCGCGCCCTTGGCCTTAGCGGCCGTGTGTATGGGTTGTGACCGGTCCAACAGCATTTGCATCGGCACATGAGCGTACATGCGCGCCACATCCAGTAGAATGTGTCGCGGAAGCTCACGCAGCACCGTTGCCCTGACCACATCCACCGTGAGGTCTGCTGTAAATAGTGAGACATTGGCGGGATTGCCTAGGCACTGATGAGCATTGTTTGCATCGCGTCGGGCGATTGCTACGAGAAGGTCCGCGTAGGCCCGCGCACTCGCCGTCTTGTCGGTCGTGACGAAGTGCACGAAGGAGCGGAGCGACACGGGAGTTGTCTCCGTCAGGAGACGAAACAGTGGATGAGGAAAGCACACGTGGCCAGCGATCGCCGACGCCATGCCAGTCCATATGGACGACGCCTCTTCGTTGTCCACTATCCGCCGCCCGGCCGACGCCGTGAGCGCCATCACGCCGCGTGGGCTGCCGCCGCCAAAGGCCGCAGCGAGCAGCACGATGCCCAAACGTTTTGCCCACGTAACAGCGCGACGATCCATTTCGCGTTCGATCACAGACGGCACCAAGATGCCGCGCCACACAACGGCTTTTACCTCAGCCTTTCGGTCTTTGGCATCGGTGCTGCCGGCGTACTTGCGCGTCTCCCCGACGCACTCCGTGCGGTACCAGGGGTAGAGGACCACCGACTGCTGCGCAGGGAGGGCGCTATCGGCACCGGTGACGGGAGCCCGGCTGGCGTCAGCAGCGCAACCGCCACTGCGAGGGATAGCATCGCGCACGTCAGCTTCCTCATACTCGAGCTCGTTTAGCCACGGTGGGAGGTCTCCTTCGCCGGCTCCGCCACGGCTTCCTTTTTCGCCCTCCGGCATGCCGCGCGTTGGAGAGAGCTGACTCACTGGTGTAAGGGCGTACATGGCGCTCTCGTACTGCTCCAGTGCAGCAAGCAGGAGCGCAGCCTCAGCATGGTAGGCGACGTAGTCCGACAAGCCGATACCCGTCAGCATTGGGCTGACGGAGTAGATCGGACGGCACAAGAGCTGCATTGCGTCCTGAGTGCGACCGCTCACGCGGGCGACGTGGAGGAGGATTGGATGGGCGATAGTAAGAGCATCGTCAGACATGGCCACGGTAAACTTGTATGTTGCCAAAACGAGATGATGGATGCAGCTTTGGAGGTACGGTGGGTCCTCTGAATGGGCCGACAGTACCCCCACCGCCGCCTCGCCGTACGCGCGTAGCACAAGGGCCAGAAGAGGTACCCCCATGGCCGTTTCACGCAGCAGCTTGCTGAAGTACGCCCCAGCTACCTTGGCGTTGGCAAGCAGAAGCCGCTCGCACACACTGGCGACAACTCGTGCGGCCTCCCTGCGTGAAGGCAGCACGCGCTCAACCGGCATCGACGGACGGAAGGGGCTGTCCTGCGCCTTGGTCCATCGGACTGGCGCGGCAAGGCCAGAGTGAATGGCGTGCACCGCGGTCACGTAGACTGTAGTAAAGATGGCCAAGGTATCGGACGGCGCTGGTCTATTGGTGAGCTGCGCCTTGAGGAAGGACTCTGCATCGGCGCAGAACCGGGTCTGCGCCTCATCCTTCAGCTTTAGAAGCGATGGCCAACTTTGCCGAAGTACATTCTCAGCCTCGCGGATGCCTGTGCTTGACACGGACCCCAAAATGCCCTGCAACATGCCCGTAAGCATTGCGTATTGGTCTTGTTCTCTTCCAGCGCGGTGCGACCGCGTGCTGTGCTTGTGCGACGGACTCTTTCGCTTCGCCCGATTTCAGCGAAGGGAACGCTCCTGCAGCGCCTTGAATGCACATCCACAAGCACGCACACATACAGATAAGTACAACAGAAGAACGCTGCAATATATGCTCTCGTGCGTCGCAGGTGAGGGAGAAAAGAAGAGCGCGCACGAGAGGAATGTTTAGGGAAATCCGGGGCGTCTCATGGTAGCACACATGCACACGCACGTACCACATTCCAACAAGCCAAGGGCGGTTCAAGCAACTTTTCTTCGTCTTAACGCCCGCATCTCGGATGCGGTGTGATGATAAAGTCTCTTCTGACGCCTCCAGCCCGTACATGAATTATCCCGTTGCGCACTTTGGGTGCCACTGCAGCAGCACCTGCCTAGCGGAGCCGTCAGGGAAGTGCGCAGGCTAGATACGACCGCAGGACGCCATGACATCGAATACGACCACAACGGCGTGTCACGTCCCTTTTTCTAATGAGTATTGTTTTCGTTGCCATTGTACATCCTCGTATATGCCGTGCATGTGCCATGAGAGGACCGGAGGGAAGACATCAGAGAAGTGAGCAGAGGATTGGTCGTTTAGCAAAAAAAGAGGAGGGGAGGGGGCCTACGTCTGTGTGTGGGGAAAGCAGCTGAAAAAAAGTGGATGAAACAAAAGAAGCGAGCACATGTCCTTTCCCCCTCATGCGTCAACAGACCCTCCCTCCCCTCTGCATTCCCCCGAGCAAAAAAAAAGGCAATAAGAACGAACCGTGCATCCAGATCCCAAGTGAACGAGTGTACACATACACATGCACAAAACTACATACATATATATATATATATATGTCTACCTATACACACAGAATCACAGGTACACGCATAGTGAGCAGGACATCTATCAAAGCAGAGAAAAACTTTCCCACCATCGCGAATTCAAACCTGAGAGCAGACCACAGAGACACAACGAAAACAGAGGAAGAAACGCGGAAAGATAGGTAAGCTCCGGCGCAGCCACCTCGAAAGCACTCGAGGCACTCACAGCTGCGTCGACGTCGTAGTAGCAGTGGTAATACGGAAGGCTTCCAGCGTCTGCCACCTCAGCTTTCTAACGAAAAAAACGTCTTCGTTCTTCAATTCAGCACGAGTTCCCACTCCAGTCTACCTGTCCTGTCACAGGCCCCCGTCGGCGTGGTGCGAAGCAGCTGCAGACACGTGGTACAGGCCATGCGCTGACTCAGTCATCGAGCACGACCCCTACCTCAAACTATGCCCACACACCGCCTCGCAGGCCGCCCCACAGCCGATCCCATGGTGCCTTCCGCCACCTGGTGCATCCCTCGCTGTGGCCGGGTGAGGTACGTTTGGGCCACGCCGACACTCTGCCTAATCACATGGATGGTACACACGTGTGCAGTGTTGCACCTCGCACCGGCGCAACGCTATCCAGGACCTGCCCGCCGATATCAGCAGTGATGCATCGCTCTGACCTCCCCCCATGTCGTAGGCGCATGACCCTGCAACCACCAGGGGTGGTTTCACATTTTGGCAGGGATAGAGGGGGGGGGGGGTGGAGGGGCGCTGCTTGGCCTCCGCACACATGGAGTGGGGGCACTGGATCCTGTGATACCACGCAGTCAGGTGCGTCCCCCTGTCATCACGGCCACCTTAGCAGTTTTTCAAAGCATGACGAAAAAAGAAGGAGGGCATGCAATACAGTCGACATCCATGTGAGTAAGCAAGCGCGTTCGTTCAGTGCCATGAAAGAGGTAGGGCCGCAGGAGAATCAGGCGGCGGCGTGCATAATCCCGTGCAGCTCCCCTTTCCCGCCATTCTTTTCCCAAAGCGTCAAATCACAGTCACCGTGAAGACCTTCGCGATCGTTTTGCTGCTGTTGTCGCAGTACAGCGTGGCGCGGGCCCGCACACACCACCGCCCAGCCGGGAGGTAGAAGGCCTCGTCAAATGGCAGCCACTGCGTCGAGTTCACGCGCTCGACGGTGTAGTATAGGGCGTCGGCACGCCGACACACGATGGACTCCACGCCGTTGACGTTCGCGGCGCGCGCTGCAGACTCCGTGGAGAGTGTCGCCTCCTCCGTGACCGGATCAATGACGCACTGGTACCCTGACAAAACCCCTGACATAAACGGCACCACAAGGCTCTGTCGTCGGTCCCACCGGAGCCGCGCCCCTTCAATCCTCGCTGTGCTAATCGCGTCAAGCTCCGTGCGACTGCCGTTGGCGTTCAGTACCGTGTAAGAGGCTGCCGTGATGGAGACGGGGGTGCTGGTCGTGATGTGATGCGTATCGCACGGGTGAATGACAGGTGCGGGAGCCATGCCGGAAGCGTCGCACGCATAGGGAGAGCTGAAGTTCGATGGCGGGGACAGATGGGGAGCGACGGGCGGCCGGACCGTCGGCGGAGGGACGTGTGTGTCGGGCATAGAGGCTGAAACTGCTGGAGCCGCGGCTATTGGATTTGCGCGAGATGTGCTAAGGTCTACATCAATCCGCTGATGACGCTGCTGGGGTGGTGACGCCGCGACAAGTGCCGGGCACTGCATGCCTGTTTGAGTGACGGACGGCACGGAAGCGTCCCCGACAGTGTAGCCGTAACGACTTAGTGCTGTGAACACGGCCCCATCGGCGACGTCTGCCACAAGTCGCGATAACAGCAACGGGCGTTCTGCGGTGTGCCGCATCCGTGCACCGAACTCGGCGTCACGGGCGAGCAGGCGATTCAGGTCCAGCACTACCAGCGACTGATGATCGTTTATGTACGACAGAGCCAACATCTCAGGGGGCAAAGGCACCACCCTGTTGCCCTCTTCGACCATAGGATGAAAGTTTTCGAAAATATACTGCTGCAGCGCCGACTCGGTATCGATCTTTGCTGCCGGTTTCTTATTGAAGTCGATCCAGTGCAGCTCTCCTTGAAAGTCCAGAAAGTAAAGCAGATGGGTACTGGGATGAATGCGCGGGTCACCGCGGAACAGCTGGCCAAAGGCATCTCCGGCGTCAACGATGTTATGCTTGGCGCAACAGCTGCTATCGGCGTAGCGGGAGGTGGTCGTGTTCGTTCTTTTCGAGGAGTAGCGGCGTCGGTTGCTACCAAAGCGGTAAATAAGAAAGATAAGCGGCGTCGCCAGCGCCACGAAGACGACGATGACGACGACGAGCACGGCGATCTGCCAATCCTGCATTGCGCCCAATACAAAGGTGCTTCTTTTTCGCTTGTTTGCTAAATATGCACCGCCATCCCAGGCTCAACGGGACAAGGAAGCAGGAAAAACACCGAAACACAGTGCGTGCCCGCACAGAGCTGCTTGCGTGTATATTGGCGCGCCTGTCCCTACACTGCTGCTATGCGGCTTCCCAGAGAGTGAGCAGGTGAGCGCAGTGAGGACAGAATGGGCGCACAGCGTAGGATTTAAGTTTGTTGCCGCCCTTGCTACTGGCCGTCTGCCTTAAGGCGCGTGGAGGAGTAAGGGAGGAAGTGGGGGGGGGGGGAGAGGAGATCAAAGGGTGGAGTGGCGGTGACAGTGTGCCCAAGTAGCTAACACGCACAGACACATCAGGGCGTTGCCGTATTTGCGCATGCAGTACTTGGCTTCAGTGCACAACAGCGCTGACAGTAGAGTCTGCCACCTGGAGTTGATGTTTGCGGAGCCTGCGTTCGCTTTCAAACTCGATGCGTCAAGCCACGTACTGTTGGAGGCGACCCAAAGACCGAGGGGGCGAAGGGGAAAGAGAGATAAGAAGAGGGCAACGAGGAGATGCAGGCAAAGGGCAGAAGAGTGGCATGGGCGCTCGGGCACGAGAGAGAAACAGCGGCGCAGGCTATGTGCGTTACGGAGTTCGCCGGAGCAATGCTGATTCGATGTCTGGGCATTCGATTGCTCGGAGGTTTCATATTCGCCACGCTGCATGCGCAATAGCAGCACGCTGTAGTGCAGGAGAGGCTTGTTTTAGGACCTGACAGCAGGCGATTGTTGAGCGTTGGTACCAGGCGCGATCATGCACATGCACTTCGCGCCGTCCTCTCTCTTCCCACCAGCTCTTTGTTTCCCGTTTTGCTCCGCAGCCTCGCCTTTCTTCGCCCAGGTGGTGGGGGCGGAGGCGGGGAGGAGTCATCATGCATTCTTCACACTCAAGAGGAGAGGCGACGAAAAGCGTTGGTGGTGATTACGGTGATAGTGGTCGTGTTCTCGCAGCCAGTGGTGCATGCAAGGAGAGAGGTGAAGGTCGCTGGCGAGCATGTGAGAGCAAACACAAGGGGTGGTGCGCACCAAGAGAAACGCAGACAGGGAAGGAGAGGGCAGAGACACACATCGATCCGCCTCCCCCCCCCCCCAACATGGACACAGACATTTTGTGCACGAACACGTTGAGCGACAAAACGCGAAGAGAAGAACACCATCACACCTACACTTGCGCACGCAGGCTCACACGCCACTAGAAGGCCTCGCGAGGAGAGCAAGCCGACCCGGTCCGACCCCACTCCCGAAAGCGCCCAACCACTCTCCCCAGCTACTCGCTCAAATGATACTTCTTCTTGAGGAACTGAAGGTACCCGTGCAGCTTCGCTTCATCCGCTGCCCGCAAGCCAAAGGGCGGATCCTCGAGATGCTTCGCCAGGAGCGCCTCGATCTCACAAAGGAGACGCATCTTCTCGGGAGACATGTTGGCCGCCGGCGAAGAAGCTGCAGCGCGACTGTGCGCTTGCTGCTGTTGCTGGCGTCGCATCGCCGCCTCTAGGGCAGGGTTGACCAGACGCTCTTGACTGCCAGAGTTTGCGGGCGGTGGCGGCAGAGCAGCCGGAGGCGAGGCAGACGCCCTTGGCGGGGCCGATGTGGGAGATGAGGTTGCCGGAGCGGGGGGAGCAGGCCGCGCACTCGCAACCGCAGCTCTGGAGCCATCCTCGCCGCCCGCGCGTTGAGGGCGCCCGCGGTTTTTCTGTGCCTTGTTGCGCTCTTCGATGATGCGCGCACGGCGCTCCCTCTCAGCCTCACTATGTGGGTCTGGGCGAGCAGTGCCTGTGCCCTGTGCACCATCGGTAGCGCAGTTGCCACCAGCGGCACTGCCTAGACGGTGCCCTGTGGTACCGCATGTCTTGCACACTCGCAACATCGCCTTTTCACCCTTAGCATCAACGCTCTCGGTGCTGCGAGGGGCGCAGTCGTCGCACACGGTGCGGTGGCACACATCGCAGATGTGCTTCCACACTGTGATGCCGAAGCTACGCTCACACTCGGCGCACCGCCGGTTGGGCGGTGCGGGATCCGAAGGCTTCCCCATCTTGATGAATGCCGATCGCGGGGAAAGGCGGGGGGGGGGAGGGCTGAGTACCCAATAAAGCGCGACGCACGTCGAGTATTGAGGCTGGAAAATAAGAAAAGCGTAACAAAACAGGGAGAGCCGAGGCAATCGACAAAACCGCAAACCGAAACGAAAGAGAGAGGAAGAGTGGTCGCCTGCAGCAGCAGAAAAAAAAAAGAGGTACACCGATGCGGTCGTGGCGTTAGGGCCGTATGAATATTCGGATGAGTACGAAATGTCGGGGGGGGGGAAGGAAGATTATGCGCGTGTGTGTGAGCAGGCAAAGCACGTGCACAGCCGGTTAAGAAGGTAGGGAGGGGGGGGGGCTCTTTCCTCTCCACGTCTCTCGTGCGCAGTATTGCCGAGAGGATCCGAAAGAAAGAGATATGGAAAACACGCCGAAATGAAAAAAGACGATAGAGAGAAAGCGCAGAAGGAGTACAATGACCAACTGAAGGGTTTTCGCTGATGAGGCATGATGCCCGCTAGCCAAAACTATGCAAAGACGTTCGTGGGGATTTCAACACCACCACGACCGGAGCGTCGCTGCCGCATCGACCGCAGAGTAAAGAACGCGAAGTTATCGGGCAAAGACAGGTTGAATACACTTGCAAATGTGTTCATGCCTGTTTACAACCAGGCCTACGTAGTTTTTCTGTTTGCTGCCCTTGATCTGCTTCCGTTTTCTGTTTATACGCCTTTGACGCGGCGCGTTCACCCAACGCGCGCTGCGCGGTCTCGCAAAGACACTAAACGACGACAATACCTATTTTGGCAGTTGCGTATCTTCAAAGGAGGCTGCGCGTAGCAGCCAGGAGAAAAAAAAAAGATTTAGAAGCTGTCCCAATCGGTGCCAACAGTGCACCATGCACACGAGGGATGGCACACAGTTGTTTCTGTATGTGCTCGCGGGAGTGGCGGTAGTATACATATGTGCGTTCTCGTTTTCAGCTTCTTCGCGCAACCACACCACTCTTCGCTGAGCGCGTATGTGACTGCACGTTAAGAGTCTTCTGCTTTGCGAGCTTTCAGCTGAAGGTCCGTGAACGTCGAGAGATCCACCGCAGCGGTTGACACCCCTGTCACGAGTGGGTCGAACATCTCCGCAATCTCCGCCTCCGTCAGTGGCTCTCCCGTCTCGGCGGCAATGCGGCGCACACTCTCCTTCGTGATGAAGCCAGGGTAAGACTTATCCTCGAGTAGCGCGAAGGTGTACGCCAGCTCTTCTTCGTAGCTGCGGTGCTTCAGCTTGCGCAGGACAATCTGCTCAAAGACGTCGAGATCGATGCCTTCGCTGCTGTCCAGCAAGTGAGAGTGAGGTGAAACAAATCGGATTTGACTCACCGAAGCGGCCGCGGAGGGGGAGGCAGGAAAGGCTGCTGCTGATGCCGCAACTGTCGAAGGAGTGGCCTGCTGAGTTGCCGGGGACGATTCTCGCACACTGAAGTTGCTCATGGATTCGCCTGTTCGACTAGATGAGCGGGTGCTAATAGCGAAGCGCGTCGCATCGTTATCCGCGACAGTCGTCGCATCCTGTGAATTTTTTGATCCGGCGCTCGTCATCACAGAGCGCTGCTGAGATGACACTTGATCCTGCCGGTTCTGCAGTTCCTGCTGCTGCTTCGCCACCGCGTTCTGAGCAAAGGCGATGAGTTTCAGAAGTTCCGATCGCGCTACCCGCTGACCGGTAACGGTGTAGAGGGCACGCCCTGCATCCTGCATGCTAATGGTACCCGAAACGTCTTCATCGTAAATGCTGAAGACCTCTTTAATGTCTTCACGCAGAAAAACTGAGGACGCCATCGATGATCTCACTTGTGCACCAGAGCAAGTGCGTCTGCGTGAATGCCGTTGGCAATGCGCGGAAAAAATGCTCAAGTACGTACACACCAACAGTGGCAGCGACACTTCTATGCAGCAGCAACAGGAGGCTAAGATGTATGTGTCTGCTCTTTGCCCGGGAGTGTTGAGCGCGTGACTGAAGCTGAGGACCTAATAATCATCGCAGACGCATTTTATAGTGAAGAGTGCCGAAGAGGTGAGGTGAAGAAACAACGTGACAGGGAGGCATAGAGAGCCTACCTGCAAGAGCAACGCATGAGACATGCACTTGAGGCGAACAGCATGCGAACGCTGCAATGCATGCGCGAAGCAGCTCCTGCATATGAAGGTCTGTTTCTGCGCTTGCTCGAGTACATCTCTTTGTGACCTCAGCTAGGGTGCGATTACGACAAATTGCGCCGCGCCACATCGTCACACCAAAGAGGGGTGAAAACGCTGTCTATCTGCCACAACGGTTTCCGCTCATCACTCGTCCAGGCGGCTGCAAAGGCATTGGCATTCCTTCCCATCTGATGCCGCTGCCCTTCTCCATTCACCAATGCGCAGGCCACATCGAAGCGCCAACAGGAGGACCTACGCCAAGAACCAACAAGACACTCAAACAGAGCCTCCTTAAGTGAAGAGGTACCCTTTCGTCGCCCCCCTTCCCCCCCCCCTCCACGGCCTCACCGAGCAACCGAGGCAGGGCCAAAGACCTAAAATACGGCAAAGGAGCACAAAACCTCATACATACTCCCTGACGAGTGAAACGGACGCAAACATGCGCAGCGCAGCGCAACTTCTAGCGGAATACATGAGAGATCAGCTGCGTTGACACGCAGAGGTGGGGGAGTGTCCAAGCTGCCTCGCGGTGCTTCGGGATTGGAAAGACACCGCCGCACAGGCATTGCTGCGGCACACACGGGCCTGCGGAGCAGGCGCGCGTGCGCAGCCACGGCGCCACGCACGAGAGTGGCGGACGCCAGCACACCGCTGGCACACAGGGGACGCAGACACACATGTACACGGTCGCCGCGCGGAGCACAGGCGGCCCGCACACGCCACACACCACAGCAGCGCCCAGCACACGACACGGCACGGCACACAC
>NC_018263.1:998585-999496 GCF_000227135.1 Leishmania donovani | reverse complement strand
GATAGCTTCTGCCGCGGGATCACCCGCACACCAGCACGAGTGCCGGCGCGGAGATGCAGGCGCCCCACCCTTCGCTGAGAGGGGAGCCGTACCGCGGCAGCCGATGGCCCCGCTGGCCGACATGCGAGCAGCGGGTGTGTACGGCGGTGCCTCGTGGCGCTTGTAGCTCTCTGGGGGTTTCCCCCGGCACCCGGCACTTGCTGCCTGCTTTGTGTGGGCGAGGGACTTTGGCTCAGGACCCGCGCCACACGCGAGACGCGTGCGAGCGCGGCGCCCCAGTGGAGCAGTCGGTCGTGTGCGCGGTGGCGCTCCGGCGCGCCCGCTAGGGTGCGGGTGCGGGACGACAAGGAAGAGGGAGGACAACGGGTTTGCTTGTGGGCCCCTCGGCGTCGCCCGCCGCGGTGGTGGCGGTGGCGTGCGTATGTGCGTGCCCGAGCAGACGCTGCTGGTGCTGGTGCATAGCGGCGCGGACGCCTGTGAGCGCGTCGATGCGCGCGCGTGTACGTGTGCGTGTGTGCTTGCGTGCCGGCAGGTGCGCCGACGCGTGCCAGTGCGCGTGCGTGGAGGGTGGGACTGCCCGCGCCTTTCCGACAGCGGTTCGGCGCAGGGGGGACGCCCCAGTATGTGGTGCCAGTGGCGCTGTGGGCGGCTCGGCACCGTCCGTTGCTCTCTCCGTCGTGCGTGCGCGCGGGTGTGACGCCGCGCGCAGGGGACAAACTGGAGGCGCGCGTCGGACACCCACGAGGTCATCATTTCTCTCTTTCTCACATTATCACGGCATAGCACAGGCGGGCCCGCGCGTGTGGACGAGATGCCGGCGCCGCAGCGGGCGCTCCTGGCAGAGGGGCAGAAGGAGGAAGGGAAGGCGCACGAGGCACATGAGTGTACTTTGCCTTACACCTCTCTCTCTG
>NC_018263.1:997216-998486 GCF_000227135.1 Leishmania donovani | reverse complement strand
ACGCCCCAGTATGTGGTGCCAGTGGCGCTGTGGGCGGCTCGGCACCGTCCGTTGCTCTCTCCGTCGTGCGTGCGCGCGGGTGTGACGCCGCGCGCAGGGGACAAACTGGAGGCGCGCGTCGGACACCCACGAGGTCATCATTTCTCTCTTTCTCACATTATCACGGCATAGCACAGGCGGGCCCGCGCGTGTGGACGAGATGCCGGCGCCGCAGCGGGCGCTCCTGGCAGAGGGGCAGAAGGAGGAAGGGAAGGCGCACGAGGCACATGAGTGTACTTTGCCTTACACCTCTCTCTCTGGCCTGGATGCGCGGCGCGGCTGTTCTCCGCTTCTTTGATTGCTCTGCAGCGCCCAGCAAGGTACCCAGTTTCGTCGTCATATCCGTAGAGGAGTCAATCAAGCAGCGAAGAGCAAAAGTAGGGACTTTGGAAGCTGCAGCTAGATGCCGCGTGTACACTCACTCACAGACAGAGAGGGAGAGCGGATGGAAACAGGAGCCAAGGATGGCCCCTCGATCGCCCAGGGAATGCGAGAGAAACAAAGCAAGAACGACAGCAGTGTCTTGTGCCGGTTCCATGAGACAGCCACACACACACACACACACGAAGCGAACGTGCATACACATTGCTATTGAGATTGCTGTAACCACGCACACGCTTGCCTCGCATACAAAACTGCTCTCTCGCGTGGCACACCGCCATCGCCGGCACCGACGTCGGTGCTCGCCACCGCAGCCGCTGAGAGTGTGTGCGCGCGCTTACGTGTGGGGTGACGGAGGAAGGTAGAGATGGTAGCCTCTGTCTTGGGACGCGTGTGCATGATGCAGAGAAGGAAAGAGAGGAGACAGATGCGCCACAGCGGTGCGATTCGTGTGCGACGGCAGCGACCACCAAGAACGCGGCACCCAGGAGACGTGGTGGTAGTGCTGACGGAAGGGGGTGGAGAGGAGGTAGCTAGGAAAGGAGAGCAGAATGAAAAGAGGAGAGCACGCCACTGCCATGGATCACAACCAATGCATCATTCGGAAGCTCGTTGCCCACCACGCTAGTCCCGACATCAAGACTGCCGGCGCCCCAGTAGTAACACTTTGAGCGTCGGGGAAGCGGAGGGGATACAGAGAAGCGAGAAGAGGCAAAACATCTAGAACGGCACGGGAGAGATCAGCTGCGTTGACACGCAGAGGTGGGGGAGTGTCCAAGCTGCCTCGCGGTGCTTCGGGATTGGAAAGACACCGCCGCACAGGCATTGCTGCGGCACACACGGGCCTGCG
>NC_018263.1:996292-997117 GCF_000227135.1 Leishmania donovani | reverse complement strand
AGAGATCAGCTGCGTTGACACGCAGAGGTGGGGGAGTGTCCAAGCTGCCTCGCGGTGCTTCGGGATTGGAAAGACACCGCCGCACAGGCATTGCTGCGGCACACACGGGCCTGCGGAGCAGGCGCGCGTGCGCAGCCACGGCGCCACGCACGAGAGTGGCGGACGCCAGCACACCGCTGGCACACAGGGGACGCAGACACACATGTACACGGTCGCCGCGCGGAGCACAGGCGGCCCGCACACGCCACACACCACAGCAGCGCCCAGCACACGACACGGCACGGCACACACGCTAGTCCCGACATCAAGACTGCCGGCGCCCCAGTAGTAACACTTTGAGCGTCGGGGAAGCGGAGGGGATACAGAGAAGCGAGAAGAGGCAAAACATCTAGAACGGCACGGGAGAGATCAGCTGCGTTGACACGCAGAGGTGGGGGAGTGTCCAAGCTGCCTCGCGGTGCTTCGGGATTGGAAAGACACCGCCGCACAGGCATTGCTGCGGCACACACGGGCCTGCGGAGCAGGCGCGCGTGCGCAGCCACGGCGCCACGCACGAGAGTGGCGGACGCCAGCACACCGCTGGCACACAGGGGACGCAGACACACATGTACACGGTCGCCGCGCGGAGCACAGGCGGCCCGCACACGCCACACACCACAGCAGCGCCCAGCACACGACACGGCACGGCACACACAGCGCACCGCGCATCACGCGTGGCGGAGCGGCTGCGGCAGCGCGCACCACCGCGTCGTCGTGACGGGTTCGTGTGTGCGATAAGCCCTCTTCTGCATGGCGTGGCGGCCGCCAGCTGCTCATGACTGTACG
>NC_018263.1:995456-996193 GCF_000227135.1 Leishmania donovani | reverse complement strand
AGCTGCTCATGACTGTACGGTGTTATGCGGCGGGGGGGGGGGCGGCGTGTGCCTCTCCCCCCCCCTGTCGCGTGTGTTGCCCAACGTCGCACAGAAACCACCGAGTGGGGAGACTGGCGCAGCACGCCTGCGCACGTGGCACAGGCCCCGCCGCGGGACGCGCAGGTGCGCGACTCATTCGCATCCGACTGCGCACGCACACACGCCCGGAGACGTGCGCGCACGCGGCGTAGGGGGTGGATGCACGGCGGGTGCGCCGCCCGTCATGGCACGCGCTGCACAGCACGCGGAAGCACGCGAGGTGCTGCCGGCACGGAGCAGCGCGCACCGATAGCTTCTGCCGCGGGATCACCCGCACACCAGCACGAGTGCCGGCGCGGAGATGCAGGCGCCCCACCCTTCGCTGAGAGGGGAGCCGTACCGCGGCAGCCGATGGCCCCGCTGGCCGACATGCGAGCAGCGGGTGTGTACGGCGGTGCCTCGTGGCGCTTGTAGCTCTCTGGGGGTTTCCCCCGGCACCCGGCACTTGCTGCCTGCTTTGTGTGGGCGAGGGACTTTGGCTCAGGACCCGCGCCACACGCGAGACGCGTGCGAGCGCGGCGCCCCAGTGGAGCAGTCGGTCGTGTGCGCGGTGGCGCTCCGGCGCGCCCGCTAGGGTGCGGGTGCGGAGCGTATCGAGTGCGGCTGCGGGACGACAAGGAAGAGGGAGGACAACGGGTTTGCTTGTGGGCCCCTCG
>NC_018263.1:992507-993948 GCF_000227135.1 Leishmania donovani | reverse complement strand
GACTGCCCGCGCCTTTCCGACAGCGGTTCGGCGCAGGGGGGACGCCCCAGTATGTGGTGCCAGTGGCGCTGTGGGCGGCTCGGCACCGTCCGTTGCTCTCTCCGTCGTGCGTGCGCGCGGGTGTGACGCCGCGCGCAGGGGACAAACTGGAGGCGCGCGTCGGACACCCACGAGGTCATCATTTCTCTCTTTCTCACATTATCACGGCATAGCACAGGCGGGCCCGCGCGTGTGGACGAGATGCCGGCGCCGCGGCAGATTTGTATCTGTGACTTGAACAGCGGGAACTGAGCCGGTGGTGGAGGTGGGGTGAAGGGCGCAGACGATAAGGAGGCAACGGTGTTTACATATCCCGCCATAGATAGAAGCGACGCAGGGCTCGACAAGGAAGAAGGGGAGATGGTTGGAAGTGGGGTGAGGTGTGTGAGGGGGATAGAGACGGACGGCAACGTTGAGTGCAAAGACAGTATGCATTGCGGGGAGCACAAGTAGACAAGCGCGCAGTGTGCTGTAGTACGTGCTCAGCGTCCTTCACTCCCTCTTCAACAGAAAGCGAGCAGGACCACTGGCTGGCAGATGACGGGGGGGGAGGTGGGTGGGGCGTCGGTGTAGGAGAGGCAAGCAGCGTGAGAGGCGGGACGGTCGTCTCTTTGTTTTTCCAAGGGCCCCTTCTTTGAGCTCAATGCCACCCTCTCGACTGTCGGTTGCCTGTGAGAGGGGAGAGTGTCGGCCAACGGCGCGTTGCGGCGCTCATCACGTTTTCCTTCATAGCCTGGATTCATGCGGCAAAGCATCGTCTGCAAGCGTTTCGCTTTTTTACTCAACGTGTGCCCTGCTCTCGGCAATGCAGCACGAGTTCCCACTCCAGTCTACCTGTCCTGTCACAGGCCCCCGTCGGCGTGGTGCGAAGCAGCTGCAGACACGTGGTACAGGCCATGCGCTGACTCAGTCATCGAGCACGACCCCTACCTCAAACTATGCCCACACACCGCCTCGCAGGCCGCCCCACAGCCGATCCCATGGTGCCTTCCGCCACCTGGTGCATCCCTCGCTGTGGCCGGGTGAGGTACGTTTGGGCACAAGTAGACAAGCGCGCAGTGTGCTGTAGTACGTGCTCAGCGTCCTTCACTCCCTCTTCAACAGAAAGCGAGCAGGACCACTGGCTGGCAGATGACGGGGGGGGAGGTGGGTGGGGCGTCGGTGTAGGAGAGGCAAGCAGCGTGAGAGGCGGGACGGTCGTCTCTTTGTTTTTCCAAGGGCCCCTTCTTTGAGCTCAATGCCACCCTCTCGACTGTCGGTTGCCTGTGAGAGGGGAGAGTGTCGGCCAACGGCGCGTTGCGGCGCTCATCACGTTTTCCTTCATAGCCTGGATTCATGCGGCAAAGCATCGTCTGCAAGCGTTTCGCTTTTTTACTCAACGTGTGCCCTGCTCTCGGCAATG
>NC_018263.1:974976-992408 GCF_000227135.1 Leishmania donovani | reverse complement strand
ATGCATCGCTCTGACCTCCCCCCATGTCGTAGGCGCATGACCCTGCAACCACCAGGGGTGGTTTCACATTTTGGCAGGGATAGAGGGGGGGTGGAGGGGCGCTGCTTGGCCTCCGCACACATAGAGTGAGGGCACTGGATCCTGTGATACCACGCAGTCAGGTGCGTCCCCCTGCCCTCAGAAGCGGTGTAGGCCTTCTGGGAGAGAGCAGAGGAAGGGCCGATATCACGAGGTGGATCAGTGGAAGAGGAGGGCATGTGCGAAACGAAGGATGAACGAGGAGGTGAGACGGAGGCGAACACAAGGCGACAAGGCTCAAGAACAGAACATGCGACACCCTCAGGAGACCCTCAATGGTACACTGGCAAACATGGCGGATAAGATCTGCAGCTTCTCGTCTCCGATAGCGAGACGTCGGCGGCAGTAAAAGCATGACGTGGAGGCGTAAAAAGAAGGTGACTTTGACAGAAATGCGATCATCTCTTCCCGTTCTTCTAGGCCTCTGTGCTAGAGCTGCTCCTCTAGTGTCTTGACGAGAAGTGCGTCGTGGTGCAAGCGTGATTGGCGGTTCTGACGCAGGCCGTGGCGCTCCCCGGGGTACACGAGCATGCTGTACGGCTTGGCGTTGTCGATTAATGCCTTCACCACGTGGCAGCTGTGGCCAAAGTGCACGTTCTCGTCGAGGAGGCCGTGTGCGATGTAGAGGCGGTTGCACTCCTCGGGAAAGCCGCCGGCGTAATGGCTGATGGTGGACGTCATGTACGCCTCGTTCCTGTTTCGCGATGCACCGCTTTCAGCGCTGCTGTCCTCCCTGTAAAGGGTCCCCATGTAGCGCTCTGTGTAGCCTGTGTCGTACAGTTTCCAGTCGCCAACTGGCGCACCCGCGAAGCCGATCCGAAAGACATCCGCCGCCTGACACATGGCGAGGAGGGCTGCATAGCCGCCGTAGGACCAGCCAAAGATCGCCACACGCTTCGCGTCAAAACGGAAGTTGGCGGGGCAACCGCTCTCGGACGCCGGCGTGCTGCAGAGGTACTGAGTCACATCGACATAGTCGTGTGTCTCGAAGTTGCCAAAGTTCTTCTTGCAGATGCTCAAGTCACGCAACCCGTTAGCGTTGCTCATTTGGTTGTCCACTACAGCAACAGAGATGCCGTGCTGCAGCAATACCTGCACCGGGGCCTTGCAGCGGGTCTCGTAGTCATTCTCGAACACGAGCTGCGCATGTGGTCCGCCGTAGATGAGCAGAGCTAGTGGCCCTGGTGCATCCTTTGGCGCGCTTGGCGAGACGAACACCGCTGCGCTCAGTGGTACCCCACGACGGCTCGTCACGGTCACAATTTGCGGAGTCACGACCGGCAGGCCGCCAAAGTAGTGGGTTGGATCTGCTGTTGTGGCCGGGTCGGTTCCTGGCGTTGTGGCAATCCATGACGGAACGGTGACCTCCGCTCTCTTCTGCGGTGCTGAGACGCAGCTCGCGTAGAGCTTCGCCGGTGCAGCGGCGGTGCTGGAGACATAGTAGAGATGGTCACCCTTGACACAGTAGCTGTAGACGTGCTCGTCCAGCGGAGTGAGGCGCGTCAGTGCGTCGGCGATGCGCGGCGCACTCTCCAGCGAGAGCGGCACGGAGTAGAGCGTGCGCTTCAGGCGACCTTCGGCGTTCGCCAGGAAGTACACGCGGTCCTCACACACATGCTGCGTGCCCGCGCACACGTTCCACGCTCCCGCCGTCAGCGGTTTCCATGCCTCTGGATTGCCGTCGCCGGCGGGACGGGCGTAGAGGTGGTAGTGCGCCGTCTCCGTCTCTGCTGCGTGGCGGCAAAGCACGTCGTACACCTTGCCGTAGTGCACCGGCACCCCGGGCTGGCACTCCACCCACGCAAAGTCAATGCGTTGCTTCCACTCCACGTGCAACCCCGGCGCGGCGGCATCGCCAATAATGTTCGCAGTGACTGGACCGCCCGTGTCACTGTAGAGGGACCGCAGGTCTTCTTCTTTGGCGATGGTGGGCAGCGCTGCGATGGGGCAGCTCATCACCGCGTAGTCCTCCTGTGCGCGACTCACGACGGAGACATAAAGCGTTTCTGCATCTTTGAAGCCGAAGCGAAGAATGTACTCCGTCCACGGTGCCGCCTTTCGAATGGCGACGTCAGGGAGCAGACGCATCTGCTTCGTGGCGATGTCGTACACGACAAGTGTCGTGCGCGCGTTCGGGTCACCGACACGGGAGTACGGCATCTCCTCCGTCTCTGTCGCGTAGGTCTGGCACGCCGGCTCCGCTTCCGGCACCTCAGGAGATCCCAGACTGCTGAGCAGGGCCACAGAGCGCATGTGGGAGGAGTCGATGTAGGAGAAGACGATGTACCGGTCCGTCGCGTAGTGCCCCGTGTACCGCGAGAACTCTTCCTGGATGATGTAATCCGCCACACCGCACTGGTGCAGGTCGTCGCCGATGTGCGTGATCTGTTCCACGGCGACGGCCAGTGGCGCCTCCTCGCTTGCGGGGCTCTCCGTCAGGGTTGCCTTGTACACATTGTTATTATTGACAAAGGTCATGACGGTGTGGGTGCTCGGGTGCGACTCGTCAAAGGACTTGATGGCCTGCACAAAGAGGTTTGGCTTGCTGCCCATCGCCTTGAAGTGAGTCTTGTCTTCCTCAGACATGTAGTCGAACAGCTTCAGAGGGGTCTTGCCGGCACGCGGCCCGTTCTGGTAGTAGACATACACTTCGACGCCGCTCGTGTAGAAGATGGCGCCATCACTCCAGCGAACGTGAAAATTCTTGATGCCCGTCGTCTGGCTGCGCGTCCGCTCGCGCAGCATCTCCTCTTCCTTGGTGAGCTGCTCCTCTTCCCCGACTTCCTGCTCCTCTGAGGCAATGACACGGACCGCCTCGGCGACTTCCAAGCCGACCGGCGCCGAGTACAGCTCCTGCTGCTTGCCCTGCGTCCAGTAGACACGATCGCCAACAATCGTGAGGTGCTGCGGTTTGCCCGATGCAGACGTGAAGGCGTCCATGTACCGAGAGAGCTCGACCATGTAGCTCTTCAGCGCCGTCGGCGGCATGGCGCACGTGCAAAAAGCGTAGTGCTGCAGACTCTGTGTATGCGTGGAACCAACTACGGGTGCGGTAAAAGAAAAAGGGAGAGATATAATCCTTGTGCAGCTGTGCGCGCGTGTGCTCTCGACATCGAAGATGCTGAGATGAACACGAATGCATAGAAGGGAGACGTGGAGATGGTGAGATGACGAGCAAGGCAGCGCCAACAAGTGTATAGAAGTGCACATACAACACAGATTCGTAACTTGCGCCAACACGAGCGCGCAGTGCAGTGGGTGACAAGGTCTCCCTTACTCTAACGCGAGTACGTGAACGTGGCGCCCGGCAGTCTGCACGACTCGAGGACACTTGTTGATGTAGTTGCCATGTTGCGACACGCCAAGGATGCATCTGTGTGTTCTTAGGCTAGATCGATCACCCCTCGCTGGCAAACAAGGATGCATGTCTCGTGCTACACGCAGGTCCACAGAAACGGGGGAGTGCGTGTACATCCAAAGACATATGCTTTTTTCTCCTCCGCTGGTACAGCCGCGCTCTGATGCAGGCCCAATCATACACTCTTTCGAACCTCATACCAGCTACGATACGAACACATACTCCCCTTGCTCCCCGCGCTGGAGAAACTCCTTCTCAATGAGGTGTGTAACGCAGCGCTTGAACTGGCTGGGGGTGACCACAAACTGGCCCTCCAATGCGAGCGCGACACGCTCCACCAGTTCACGATGCGGGAGAACGCGCTCGACCTTCATGATCCGCACAATGCACACCTTGATCTTGTGTGCACTGTCGGCCGAGTATGTCGGTGACGACGGCTCATCGACTGAAGCGCTCGGTGCAGCTTTCGCCTTGGCAGGTGCGTCGAGGCACCCCTGCCGCGCCGGTTTCAGTGATGACGTGGGAAAAGAAGTGGTTGCTTCCGTCGGGTTCCCCGGGGAAGCAGGGCCGCGTGCACCGCCCCTCTCAGAGCCGTCGTCTTCGCCGTCGTCTGCGGCGTCTGCGGCCGTCATAGTCATTGTCTGCGTCACCCACTGCTGCCGCGCAGCGGCGCGTACGTCAACGATGACCTTGCGCTGACGAACCTCGCGGGTATCATCGCGAAGCTGATACGTCAGCTGCCGGGTACCGGCAGCCACGCTGCGCACGACGACGTCGGCCTTGACAAGTTCGTGCAGAATATGGGCGAGCAGCGGCTTTGGTGCCTGTACCGGAAGCGCCTTGTGCAGCGCGTCGAAGGTGTACGGTTGCTCACTTGCGCGGTCCAGTAGCTGACACACCAGCAATGTAAGTGGGGGTCCGACGATCTGCACGGCCTGGGAGACGCCGCGGCAAGCGCTGGCAGCGCCCCTGGAGAAGATGTAGAAGGCCAGCTGGCCGTTGCCCAGTGGCCAACGTAGCCGCCTCCGCTCCAGCTGCCCGTCCGCCGGCACGGCAGTTGAGGCGTGGTCGTCGACAGTCGTGCTTTGACCACCATCGGAAGTCCCCTGGTGCTCCCCGCTTGCACCTGGACCGCCCACTGCACCGGGGCTTCCAACAGACGAGAGGTTGCTGCCTCTGTACGGCGAGTTTGACGGCGCGTACGCGCTGCGGTACTGCTGCAGCGTGCTCAGCGTTAGCAGTCCCCCATACGCCTCCCTGTAGTCCTCGGATTCGTTGTCAGAGTCATCGTAACCAAAGTCACCAGCCTGGCGGCCTGTGCGACGCACTGCATTGCCCAACGCCGAGGAGAAGCCGCGCACGACCGCGGCTGCCGTCACGGTACGCAGCTGCGTCCCTGCAGCGAGGGGTCCAGAGTTCTGGCCTCCGTCGCCGTGCCGCCAATGACTGCCCTGCGGAGCGTCACTGAGACTGCTCCGAAGGCTCTTTGGGCCACCGCCACCACTACTGCATGACGGAGGAGGCAACGGATTGCTGCTCTCGCGTTCCCTTGGCCTGACGTGTTGCCCGTAGCCGCGAAATGGTTCAGAGTGCCCGTCGTACTGCCATTCGACGCTCAACACCGCGTCGACGATGCGCTCGTCTAGCAGCTGGTGCTGCTCCCACAGTTGGCGTAGTCGCCGGGAAGACAGCAACACGGCTGTGTGCGACTGCCACCAGGCTTGACAAAGAACGCGAACGCGGTGGATGAGGCCGAAGGCGCCGTGTTGCAGGGGACGGATGTCTCCCAGCGTCTCTGCGTCTCGCGTTGCCGCGAGCTGCGCACATTCCGTGGCCATGTCTCTGCTACTTGCGCCTCCAAAATTGCCGCCGTCGCCTCTTCTGCCTTCTCCGCTTAGACTCCCGTATGTAGCATTCAGCTCCCGATCCTCCGCAAGGTCTGCGCGTGCCCCAGAGCGAGACGGCGATCTCATCATGCTCCGGGGATCGAACATGGCCAGCTGCAGGTCCCTCAGCAGCGTAATGCACGGCGCCGCCACTGCCGCGCCAAGGCGGTAGGCCATACGGCCCACCACCTGTGACTCCACCAAAAACTCGGACTGCGATCGGCACATCATCACTTGCGGTGCGAGATAGCCCTTCAGCAGCAGCACAAACATGTCCTTGGAGTTCAGCAGCGAGGCCATATTCAGGATGGTGTCCACAGCGTCCAGCTGGGCCGCGGGCGGCTGCTGGGCCGCGCCCTGCTGTACGAGGCCATACAGTGCCTGCACCAGTGCCAGCACGGCGCGCTTTTCCATGGAGATGAGGAAGCCTTGGAAGCCTTTGCGGACGGCAGCAATGGCCAGCAGGGCTGGCGACGTTGGCGCGGAAAGCGTTGTGGAGACGACAGTGTCAAACTCGCCGTTGCACTGCTCGAGAATGGCGGCGCCGAGCTCCTGCCCAGTGGCGGTAAGGCCTGTCTCCATCAGCGGGCGCCGACTGCCACCATTAACGGTAGCGTGATTAGCTTCGGTGTGGTTGTCGCGGCTCTCGCTCGCAGCGCGGTCGCGCCCCTGCAACGCAGCGTAGGTCATCTCCAAGAGGAAGACCATGCGGGCAAGCACAGGTTTGGGAAATGGTGTGACGACGGCGATGGAGGAGGTAGCCGCAGTGCCGGTACCCGCATGCCCTCCCATGGCCGTCACTTGAGCTGCTTTCTCTCGCTTCTTTTTCTGCGAGGCTGAGGCTGCGTGCTGATCGGCGGCGGCGGCTGCCGCTGCCGTTTCGCACTCCATCAGGTAGTCGGTGAGGTAGGCTTGCACATTGGCGCTAAAGCGCGTGAAGAGTTGCTGCTGCACAGCCGCCGCTGCCTTGTCCAGCATGGCGAAGCGGCTACGGCGCGGCATTAGGTAGAGAAGACACGGGAAGCCTTCATCGGGCAAGGTGGCTACCTGGTGTAGCTGTGCGGAGCGAGAAAAGCGCTTCGCGTGAGAGCCGGCAGATATCGTGAGATCTTCACCATCACGTTGTCTTTCCTCCGTCGCGGCCGCACCGTTGTTGTCGCGCAGACGACCCACGTTGCCGCCACCGTTTCCTGCACCCACGGCGGCTGCGGACACAGAGCCATCGTCGCCCGCTGATACGGTTTCCCCTGTGTAGAGGCTCTCGACAACGTCACCGCCGCCATCCTCGCTGCTCGCGAGTGGGGCACCAACTCTACTTGCCGTTACTCCTCGCTGCGGGAGCTTCACGCTACCAAGGCGCGCGCGACGTTGCTGCTGCTGATGCAGAACGCGCTTCAGATCCAGTCCTCTGCCGCGGCGGCGAGTGAAAGCTCGATCCGCTTCCTCGGCACCGCCATGGGGGTGGATGCCACTGCCGCCGCTGCCGTCCTCGCCTTCGTTCGCGACGGTCGGAGACCTCGGCGGCCAAGCGATACTAGTCGTGCGCGACACAGCATCCTCCAGCTCGGCAGAGGCGACAGAGTGACGGTCGCGCGTGTCGGGTTTCTCGGCACGATCATCATCGACGGCGCTGACGGCTGCGGTGGTGAAGGAAGACGTGACGGGCGCCGATGACGTGCCCGTATTGCACGGACCGCCGCGCCAGTGGTCCTTCTCGCCCATGTCCCCGTCTGACCACCCCTCCATCGCGCGCCGCTGCTGCTGATATTTGGCGGGTGGCATGACGCACAAACGCTCGTTCTCGGGTAGTGGCGTGCAGTGCTTTGGCCGCTTAGCGCGCTTTTGCTCGACATGCTTCAGCGCCTCCATACGCTGCTGTGTATCGTCGCACATGGCGACCCAGAGTGGCACCCCCCACCTCTGCACAAAGTCGGAGACGGCGGCGCTCGTCGAGGAGAAGAGAACCGGCTCGTCGCGGCCGTCGAGCGGCGACGACGCTGCCTGGCTCGGCGGCTCCTTGGAGGATTCAATGGTGCTCTTGTCAGGCGCGCCGCCATCCGAAGGAAACGAGGAGGGCAGTACCACACCGCAGAAGCCGCAGAGGAAAGCGTTCAGGCTCTCCAGCATGCGCGTCCGCCCCCACGGGGTCAGGGCGTCTAGAAAGTGCGTCGTACCAGCGTTCAGGAAGAGCAGCTTGGCACGAAGCCGGACGTACGCTTGCAGCGTCTCGCGAAGTACTCGATTCGCACCCGCGAGGGTGCGAGTTGTGGCGATGGCCGCAACGGAGGGGTCACAGGACGCGGGATGGTGGGCAAAGGCAGCTTGCTGTCCCGCTGCATTGTCCAAAAGGTTTGCAGCAAGCTGTGAACCATAGAAGAAGGCAACACGCTTTCCATTCTCGACGAGCCAACGCTGGAGTACGTGCACCCGGCAGTGCTCAACCAGAAGAAGAAGCTTGAAGACGTTGCGCGCAACGTACTCCTCTTGTTGCGCCCGTCCTCTCACGCGGGGGCCCGTGGTAAGTGTGCCTGCCCTGGGAGCTGGCGCAGGCGCGTCGCCGTTGCCGTGACCGAAAGACGCAGCTGTGTATGAGAGCAGTGGCGAGGGCGGCGATGACCAGACGACGCGATCGTCATCGTCGTCTTGCACATCGCTGTGCCCATTAGACACGCCAGAGAGCTGCCGCATCGTTGCTAATGCCAACGACGCCTCCTTTCCCGTATCTGCCTCGCCCGTCGCTGTGTTGTCCTGCGGCGGCGCACAATGCGACCGTTGCCCGGGATTGCCTGTGCCGCTAGCAGGTGTCGTGACCTGGTTTCGCAGCCGAGCGCGGTGGACGCGGGGTAGCAAGAGAAAGAGAAGGATCTCACCAGTCACTTCGTGGATCTTCGCTAGGTTCTCGTTCACAATGGCTCGCATGAGATGCCCGAGAAGGTTGGAGGTGCTGGGGAGGGAGGAGGGAAGACACGCCGACAGACGAGCTTGCTTGTCGGTGTTTCTGGTAGCTTCTCGATCTGTAGACAGGGCTGCAGGGGCACTGGAGCGACTCATGCTGTTGCCTGCACCTGCGGCACTTGCCGCACCTTCAGGGCTGATGCTTAAAGATGACACAAGCGAAGTCCCGCCGCGGCGACGCAGCGGAGGCGACGACGGCCGGGCCACATGTGCTCCAGCGCGCTGCACTTCCTCATCGTGAAGGCCACTGAGGCGGCGATCCTGCTGCTCGTGAAGCTGTTGGCGGCCTCGCCGCTGCAGCAGCTCCTCTGCGTCCTCGAGCACCACGTCGTAGCGGAGAAAGAAGAGAGAAAGCAGCGATTTAAAGCGGTGATAGTGCTGCGCTACAATGACCCAGGCATGCGCGTATTCTAGCGTCCCTGGTGACGCAGTCCCGCAAGCGCTTTGGGCGGTGCATGGCTGCGCAGCTCCTGCACAAGAGCCAGCGATTGGCGTGGCGCACCACAGCGCAAATATGTGTTGAACGGCATTGCTCCACACTTCGGGCAAGCTCGGCGCGCGGTGGAGAGAGGCGTCGCGCACGACTTGTGGTTCGGGGGATGATGCGCCTGCCATTTCCTCCAGCACGCTGGGATCCCAAAACTCTAACGGTGGGAGCAAGGCACATGGGAATGATGTCCGCTGCACCGGGGTGGACGCCGAAGGCACTGTCTTGCCAGCTGCGCCGTCGTTTATGCCGTCGCGCCGTGTCGAGCACCTTGGGGACGGCTCGTAGTACTGTTGCAGTCCACTCGGAAGCCGAATAAGATCACCGGACGCGTTTGCCATCTGATTTGCCCACGCGACGATGGTCACCCACAGGAGATGCTGTATAATGCGGAAGGAGTTATATCGGGCGTCCTCAGCGATGTGGCGCACGCGTGAGAGGAGGCTGTACACGCGCGCGTACGTGGTGGTGCTGGACAGTGGAGGAGGGGAGGGAGAGCCTCCCTCCGCAGAGCAATCACTATTATCTGAACGGCCGTGGTTGTTCTCCGGGAACGAATAACGCTGGTGCGACTCCAGGGAGGCCCTATACAGCTCCGCGTTCACCACCTCCCATTCTTTGATCAAGGTATGCAGGGAAACAGTCATGCCGCCGGGAGAAGGAAAGAGAGAGAGTGACGTGTACGTGTGCTTGTGCAGCAGTGGAGGGGCCCAACGATCAAATCTGAAAGATACGAAGACACACACACACAATAATAATAAGACCAACCACAGAAGAGCTGTTGAGATCAGTGACGTGCTTCGATGTTGCTGCCTCTTGAACGAGTGCGTCATGCGCACCAGGGCCAGCGCACGTAAGGATGACAAAATAGAGGAGGGGGTATAGATTGAGCAAGGGGGCGGGGGGGGACACCCGCGGAGGTAGAGTAAAACAGAGCGGAAGGAAGCCCGCGATCGCTCACTCAGGCAGCAAGGCTCTCACGCAACGCGTTCCGCACGGCACCAACACGTAGAGGGGTGCTCAGGACAGCAGAGAAGAGATAGATGGAAAGAAAGAAGTTAAGAACCCCCCCTTACACACAACGCAGACGCGCGCGACTGCAGAGGAGGCGAATCGAGAGAGAAAGAGGGAGGCCTGTAAGTGCCCCAACAGTGAAAAAACGATGATGCTCACCTCTGTTGATGATACTGGTGGTTGTCTGCGCTTGCGGAGTCGCAGTAGTGAGTGAGCAGGGCGAGGAAGGGTGAGAGAGCGGCGGTTTCAAGCGAAACTAGAAGGAAAAAAAGTGCCGCGTCGCACTCTTCGCTCTCTTTCTCGATGGCCTCGCGTGTGTACGCACTTTGAGAGGTAATCGAGGTGCGAGAAGGGAAGGAGGGCAACGAAGGCCGAGAAGAAAATATGCAAGCAACATCCAAGGAGCACACACATACGCACACCACCATAGACGCAGCCACAACTGTGGGTGATCTGGACGGAGGTGGGGCCGAGAAAAGGTGAGAGGGAGAGAGATGAAGGTGAAAGGAGACAGCAGCGCATCAAGGAAAAGAGTACATCGATAGCGTGCGCGCAGGGTCGAGAGAACTTCAGCGATAGCTGTGTAGTGGGAACCGACCCTGAGTGCTACGGAAGATCCACCGAAAAGTCAGCGAGAGAACGGCACGAGAAAGGGAAACCCCCACTCGCCAACATCTACACACGCACAGACTCCTCGTTGCACAACAGGCGCGCATCCTTCACACGCGTCACAGCATCAGGGAGCGGGGCAGAGAGTCAAAGAAAACTTCCCAGCTCCAACATTACTTACCATTTTTGGTGTTGCTTCAGCGTCCTTGCGTGGAATACGTCACCCCTTCTCCTTTTCACCTTTTGGCACATAGAAGCACACTGTACAACCACACACACACACACACACACACACACACATACACCGTTGCGGAATGCTGCGCGCATTTCACCGTGTCTGGGAAGACAACGGAAAACACAAAACAGGGAGAGAACGCTCGGCCGGGTGCACTTTGAGTCTGCAACGACACGCCAGGAGGAGGGGGACGTGAAATACAGCAAGGGTGGCGTCGAGCGAACCGTTGCCTGAAAAAAAAACAAAAAAGTAGCAGAAAGGTGATGAACATGGGCACACATGAGGAGCACGACGAAAAAGTTCGCGCCTCTTCTTCTTGCTCTTCTTATCCACGAGGGAAGACTAGAAGCGCGTCCGAAGGCAAGTCCTTTGAAGTCCGAACCGCGTCGGCGCACACGGGGAACCCGGAGGCGCGAGAGAGAGACAAAAGAAGAGCTGTAACGGTACCACGACTTATCTTTCCCTTCGTAGTGGGGCCAGACTCCAGTTTCCGCCCTTTCGCATGGCGGGGGGTGGAACAACGATAAATCCACAACTCCACACCCACACCCAGGTGCGCCCTCTTCCCGACAAGGATGTGCGGCCTGGCAGTGGGTCTTGACAGAGCTCTCTCTCTCTCACGTGATCCTCTCCTCCTCGCTGTCCTACGCCAGCAGGTGAGTACGCCGGCGCCTGCAGAAACATTTGGATACTCACAAGTCCATCACACCGGATTCCGCTGGTCCCACGCCACTCCATTCCTCTCTCACGCGATAGGAAGTATGCCAGACGGAGACATTCTGTTTGCGAATGTGGTCTTCATGGCGCAGGGGAGGGCGCGTTTCCGTTGAGTTGCGATGAGCTTCTCATGTATGGTCAAGCCTCGCCACGGCCTCGCGTTTGCGGAGCTCGACAACGATTACGCCGGCCACCGATCGCACCCCGTGAGCGTTGTAGACTTGGGGGAAAAGCGGACGCTCTGCGCACATGGAGATGCTGACTGCGGATGACGCGATCGTCATGCCGCTGAGGGAGGGGGCGCAGGTGCCGGCGGCGTGCATTCATCGCTTCAAGGGCCCCACACACGGCGCCCCTGTCCATCCACCGCGTGACCGTGTCGTGTTGTGCCAAGCACACCTATGCTCGGAACATCCCTGGTGCTCTGCGGAGGCTGAGCCCGCCAGCCGCTGGGACGAGATACCGCGGCCGAAGCCCCGGAGTGGCCTGCACATTGCGTCTGACGAGAACCTAGTCGACTGACCGAGTCGCGATCCCATATACGAGACTGGAAGGGGCACAGCTGGTGACACGGAGAAGTGAGGCAGGCAGCTGGGACGGACAGGAGGCGCCGCACTCTCGTATGTAGAGGCGGCACATACACGCATCTGCGCCTGCCGGTATGACCCTCGGTGTAAGGCCCTTTCCTTTCTTTCATTTCTTTCCTCTCTCACGTTGGCAAAAGAAGGAAAGTATGCATCTGTGTATGCATCGGCGTGCGTGAGGTAACTTTGGACTTCTGCAATCAAAACTGGTCGTTCCTTGCTTGATTGCACATCCTCTGGTTTTGATGAGCTGTGCTCAGGCTTTCATTATTCTGCGCCATCGCGAGATCGCTTCGTGCGCTCCCTCGTTGCTGAAGCGTACTGAGAAGGGATCGGCGAGAGAAGGCAGGCACAGCGGGAGATACACAGACACACACAGACAGACGGGCAGGCGCGCTCCCGCCTGATGGGGGATGCGCCTTTATGACCTTCTTCATAAAAAGGCAAGCAATGTCGCCGAAGTGGTGAAAACCGGCGCTCTCCTCCGTCAGCACTCCTTCGATAATGCCCTCGACCCCGGCGGCACCAATGACTACCGGGACGTTCTCAAACACAGCCTTCTCGCCGTGCTCTCCTTCCAGCAGCAGGGGGCACGGTAGTAAGCGCGGCAGTGGGCCCAGAAACATGCTGCCTACCTTGACATTCGACCACGCCGCGATGCAGCTGCCAACGCTCTCGCTAAGCATGGCGACAGATTACATAAACACCGGCGATACGCTGCCCTTCAACTCCCGGGCCAGGAGCGGGTTCTGTCTAGCTGAGTTGAGGTAGATGCCGGCGCAGATGAAGCGCCTCAGCTGGACGCCCAGTGCCTTCTGCAAGGAAGCGGCTACCACATTCGCCGGGCTTGAGATGCAGATAAGCACGCTCATGAAGGTTTACCAGAGGCGCTCCTTGGACTTTGCCACAACGTAAGCCACCACTTCCGTTGTGTGTAACATCGTCTCGAGGCGCATCTAGTTCGGCTGTGGCAGCGGTCCGGCGGACAGCACGATCACATCGCGATCAGCGAGATCGGTTGTTACGGCAAGCGACAAGAACGAGGCGGCGAGGCATGCAGGTGACGGTGTCCTGGATCACATCCACATATTAGATCTCATCTGCGATGCTTTGAATGACGAGGGAGTACCTGAGATGGGAGTTGGCGTAGTCCTTACTGATGACGCCAACGCTGCGCAGCTGTGCAGGTGAAACCGTGAAGGCGAAGTCAGTGTGCACGAGGGATAGGGGACGGAAAGGAAAGAACGAAAAAAAATGTGCTGTGGTGTTCGTGCGAGGATGACGAGAGCAAGAGAAACGTACAGTTCTGGGGTGGGGTTACGTGTAACACAGAAAGGCAACCACATAGGGGCGAAACGGTGGCGAGTGCAGGTGGGAAAGGAGAAGAGGAAAAGCGACGTTGAGTCCGAGGATGGGTGAGGGTGTGAAGAAGGTAAGACGAAACAAACAAACAAAACGACTCGGAGCATCGCAGCGCAGGCTGGGGCGTTGCAGCCGGGCGGAAAGCCGTACGACTGTGATGCCTTCAACTTTCGAAGAGGGAAGATGCACACGAGCTTGGGTGGCGGCATGCGCACGCAGAAAGAGAGAGACACAACGCAGGGAACGGGAAAGTCCTTTTCCGTAGGCACGCGGCTGAAAACAGGAAGGGCAACTTTCGACTTCCTCTCTCTCCTTTCCAAGAAGGAAGAGTCGAGAATCTGCGCTAGCCGCGCAACACCCTCCCTTGTGAAGGTTGTTCCATACATCTGTTTCTAACGGCGCTGGGGTTCGCCAAAGGTGCAAATCACATTGTGTACATCGACCAACGGGAGAAACGTCATGAGGCGATTGGCGAACAAGACGACTGTGCGCGTCTGTAAAAAGGCAGACGCAGACGAGCAGCGATGAGGGTGGCGGCAGCGAGGAGGCGGGAGTGGATGGGTGGGGAAGACACGGCGGTTTGACGAGAGAGAGAGACTGCAGAGCAGTTCTCTCTCTCCCCCGCCCCTCTTTTCCTCCAACACACGTGCCATCATCGTCAGAAGCCTTGCGCGCAGCGGATGCGACCGCGGCGGAGGCCAGGAAAACAAACGAACGGCGCAGCCCTTCCCCCTTCTCCTGCCACACCTACCCATGCACTCTTGCATGGCATCGCACAAGAGAGCTGAGGAGGGGCCACAGGCGAAGCGCAAGCTCGCGCGGTTCACACATTGCCCCTCGCGGTTTTTCAGTTCCACATACCTCAATACCGGCACTCTTCTTTATATGTTCATGCCTGTGGCGGCGCCGGACTTCAGCGGCGCCCCCAACTTGGAAAAGTACTTACCGCACAGGCCTTGGTACTGGTTGCCGTACTGCTTCCCCTCAAACGTTTTTACCTTCCAGTGATGTATCTTGCGGCACTCCTCGCTGACGCCACATCCGTAAGCGGAGCTCGTCTTCTTGTACATGGGGTTCATCATGAGCCTTGTCTGCATCCATGTCGTGCCGCGCGAAACCGCTGTGGCATGCTCGCAGACAAACTGCCGTAGGCCAGCAGGCAAGGATTCTAGGTCTACACGGGTGGAGATGATACCTTCGACGCCGCAGTACTTGCCCTCCGAGTACTCCCACGTGAAGTCGTACCATCGCTGAATCGACAAGCGAGGCGCCACATAGTCTATCGCCATCCCGGACAGCTCCTCCGGGTATGCAAAGTAGCCCTGCAGCTCGTCTGGCAGGTCACCGCGGGTAAAGATGGGGCGGACCACGTCTTTGATCCCGCGGAGCACAAAGAGGTCATCGTGAGCGGCGCCACCGCTGCTGGAGGATTGCTGAGCGGAAGCCGGAGACGCATCCATCTGCCTACGCTCTACCCAAACCAACGTCATGAGCGTCACCGCGTAAAACCCGGTCGGCGCCTGCGTTACCGGAAAGGCGGGACGCACACCTGTCGGCAGCAACACGTCGCCGAGCCTCCATAACCCCATGATCGTCTTCTCCGTGAAGGCTGCGACGTCACCAACGTGCTCGTCGTATGCCTCGTCGGCGACCTTTTCGTGGTATGCCAGAAATTCATCGAAGGTGATGCTGCCTTCGTGGTCGGCAGCACAGACGCCGAAATGGTAGTCCAACGTGTCGCGTGCGGCGGATGGCGCCATGCTGCCCTCCTTTACGCGCGGGTGTGCATGCGCGAAGTACCGCTTCTTGACTTCGCTTAGGGCAACCATACCGGTGTTGTTGGGGTCCATGGACTGAAAGGCCACAGCCACCAGGTGATGCTCACTCCCGCTCAGCATGGCTCTCACGCGCGGTGGCAGGCTTGCGCGCGTGCGTGTGCGTGCTGATGCGCGAATAGACTTGACAGAGAGAGAGATCGAACGCGGCGCGCGTTGCTTGCGTAGCGGGGGTACCTCAAGTTGGACGCGTACTCACGCCCCAAAGGCAAAGAAACGCATCAGAGACCACATCATCGAGGACGGAAAACAAAAGGAGACAGAAAGAAGCACACGGGAGAGATGAGGCTCAAAATGAGATACATGAAAGGAGAGTGACCCCATGGGCGGGCATCGAGGATTGCACCTTCAGCGCAACTCTCCCGTGCGCAAGAGGCGGGCGGGGAAGGATGAGAGAGGGAGGTCCGTAGCAGCCGCCTCTGCTGCCTCATGAAGTTGCTTCTTTTTACCGCTTGTTTGATACGTCCCTCCGGGCAGCGCACTGCGAGGTGCGGCAGGGAGGGGTGGGCGTAGTAGCTCATTAGGGAGGGAGAGACAAGGGCGAGGGGAGGCTCTACAGCCATCCGACGCGCACATAAGCGGACAAAACTTCCTCGACTTCTTTCCACTACCCCCTCTTCCGACCGAGCTTCTCCCGCACTCATAAGCTCGCATGCGTGTTGACGGTCAACAAGGCGCGCCTCTCTGCATGCGCTTCCGAATGCAGCCGCTCTCAGCCCTCTGTGGTGCTTCTTGTTTTTGCAGTCTTCAGCTGCGAAGGTTTTGTTTTGTTTTCTGATCACGACGCAAGCACACAAGCATACACACACACACACACGCGTGTGCGCGTACATACCTATGCATGAGCTGCTTTTTGTTTTGGCGTGCATGCACAGTTGTATGCGTATGCATCTGAAATCGTTTGCTTCTTTACCGCATCTCAGAACGTTCTTACGCAATACTACAAGCATCTTTTTCGACTATGGTGCATGAATGTGTAAGTTGCTCGTACGTTAGGGTATGGGCAGGGGGGGCGAATCGGTGAGTGGCCAATCCTTCTCCGTACCGGGCCCGCCAGCGTATGCCCGCCTCTCCGTGTGCAGCCACACATAATATGCGCCCACAGACGCACACGCACATGGTGCTTCGCCTTCTCTCTGCCGACATGCAAGGAGGCGTTTGCTGGAGAGGGCAGAAGTGAGGAAGAGGTACACCGAAAGTGCCACACACCAACACACAAGGTCAAAGAAAATAACCAGGACAATATGGAACAGACAGAAGCGAAAAGCAACACAGGAACAGAAGGGTGGGGGTCACCGACCCTGAAGCTTTCATTCTTTTTTCATTGGTGATTGTATTTTCTCGGTGCACCATCTTCGTCTATGTCTGTGCAAGTATTTGTGTAAAGACTATGCGCTCGGGCCTTCGCTGTGCATCTACGCTGCCAACGGCGTGAGGTCGAGAGGGCGGCGATGATAGTGATGTTGCCCTTCATGCGGCTCATGCGTCTGTACACGCAGATACACACACACACACAAGCACAGACAGCATAACAATCGGAACGTAACAATCAAGTAACTAGAGCAGGGGGGGGGGGGAAGAGGCGGAGAAAAGAAACGCCCAACAAAACGCACAAAGCCAAAACGAAAAACAGGAGGCTGAGCATACACACACACGCGCACATCTACACGTACCCCGTTTTTGCCCTCTCTACGCTTTATCGCTTTTGGTTGTTGTTGCGTGCCATCCCTCCCTTCTCGCACAGATGTCTTGTTTTCTTTTTTTGGTTATCGTCGTTGGACGTGAATGGCCCAACATGTGTATGTCTATCGAATGCTGTGCTGAACTGAAGAACCACCACCTCCGGCTGGGGCGTCGTCTTACACGCTGGAAAACACTAACCGAAAAAAGAAACTGGTACCCGACATGGCTATACAGGCAATGCAAGAGACAACGAAAACACACCCAGACAAACAGAGGTGCGCACGTTGACAGAGGCAAATAGGCAGACAGGCACGCAGTTTCCGGGACTACTGGACACACCCCCAGGAAAGACCACCTTACCGGCACACTGAGCGGACTCCTTGCCGGCCTCTGCTTAATCTTTTTGGCCTTCCTCGCACGTGTACGTTCGTATGAGTGGTCAAGGGAACTTCCGTTTACGAAAGTTGTACTATTCGTTATTATCCTTTCCGCGCACACGCGCAGGAGAGTGCCTGGGGAGGAGTGGAGACACGCGCCAACTAACGAACTATTGCAAAGCAAGAAAAAAGTCCAGGGCTCTTGAAACAAAAACAGCTGCGTGGGCAACATACCACGGAAAAACAAAACAC
>NC_018263.1:973152-974877 GCF_000227135.1 Leishmania donovani | reverse complement strand
CAGAGGTGCGCACGTTGACAGAGGCAAATAGGCAGACAGGCACGCAGTTTCCGGGACTACTGGACACACCCCCAGGAAAGACCACCTTACCGGCACACTGAGCGGACTCCTTGCCGGCCTCTGCTTAATCTTTTTGGCCTTCCTCGCACGTGTACGTTCGTATGAGTGGTCAAGGGAACTTCCGTTTACGAAAGTTGTACTATTCGTTATTATCCTTTCCGCGCACACGCGCAGGAGAGTGCCTGGGGAGGAGTGGAGACACGCGCCAACTAACGAACTATTGCAAAGCAAGAAAAAAGTCCAGGGCTCTTGAAACAAAAACAGCTGCGTGGGCAACATACCACGGAAAAACAAAACACTTCAGCAGAAGCGTGCGTACCTGCGCCCTGTGCATACATGGCCAAGGAAACGCAGCCAGTGGAAGACGACACATCTGGCGGGCAGGCATGGCGGAGGTAAAGGCAGCAGCCAGCGCGTTCGTCGTCCTTCTGCGACCTCGACACCTAAGCCTGCTTGGACGGCTTGCGAGCGCGGATGTAGAAGGACGGCGTGAAGATGCCGAGCTGACCGCCCACCACCAGGCTTTCCGCAGCCTCCTCCAAAACCTCCGTCGCCTTGTACGTGCCCTTCGGAGCTAGGCGCACGAACTCCAGCACGCGACACATGACGTTCGTGAGGATGCGGCCAATCGGGGTAGAGCGCAGGCCCTGCAGGGACGAATAGTCGCCGACCAGCGGCTGGTACCACGGGATACTCTTGATGGGGCTGGATTCGAACTGACTGATGACGTCTATGGCCTCCTCCACCACGAAGCCGGCCTGCTTCATGTACTCGATCACCTGTTTGCACGTCTCCATCTCCGGCAGGCCGTCGCCCAGCTCGATGCGGTGCTTGATTGTGCGGTGGTACTCGTCATTGGGGTTGTACTTGTCGGTCATGCACCACTCGTACAGGACAAAGCAGGTGCCGGGCTTGATGACACGGAAGACCTCGCTATAGCACTTGACCTTGTCCTTTGCGTGGCAGGTGGCCTCGATGGCGTAGGCGCCGTCGAAGGTGTTGTCGGCTAAGCTCATGTTGCAGAAGTCGGTCTTGACGTAGTCGATCTTGGAGCTCATACCGGCGAGCGCGTCATGACGGCGAGCGCGGCTGATCTGGTAATCGTTGTTGTTGACGCCGATGACGTTGCAGCGCGTGAGGCGAACCATGTTGCGCGCCGGACCGCCGACGCCGCAGCCCACGTCGACGATGTGGTCGCCCTCCATGAAGCCGCCGCGAGCGGCCAGGAAGTACTCGTGGCGCGCGAGGGACTCGAAGAAGGTCTCGCCGGCGTAGCGCGGCGCGAAATGAAAGTTCTGGCCCCAGCCGTACTCGTAGAAGTCCGTCACCAGGTCGTAGTACTCGTTGACCATCGTCGTGGTGGCGGCCTTGCGCTCCTCGAGGGTTGCCTTCTCGAAGCGGTCGCGGAAGCGGTCGGCGGCGGCGCTGACATCCCCGTTTGTCTCGTCCTTGTTGCGGCGACGAATCAGGTTCGTCGGCGCGGTCTCACGGCCACCGGCGGACATGCTGTTCCGGCGTGTAGGTGTGGGGGTAAGTAGGGAAAAAACAAGCGAAGAGGTAGTGTACAGAGCTGAGCGAGAACCTAGAGATCTTCAGAGGACCGCGGAGGTTGCCCCCAACTTTGCGTATGGACGGAGGAGGCTGAAGCGAAGGGTGGGGGGTGGG
>NC_018263.1:970369-973053 GCF_000227135.1 Leishmania donovani | reverse complement strand
CGTCGTGGTGGCGGCCTTGCGCTCCTCGAGGGTTGCCTTCTCGAAGCGGTCGCGGAAGCGGTCGGCGGCGGCGCTGACATCCCCGTTTGTCTCGTCCTTGTTGCGGCGACGAATCAGGTTCGTCGGCGCGGTCTCACGGCCACCGGCGGACATGCTGTTCCGGCGTGTAGGTGTGAGGCTGTGGGGTTGACGAACGAAATGACCTTGTAGATGGCTGTGTGTGGAGCAGCGACGGCAGGTGAGTGTAGGAGGTGAGCAGAAGCCGACGCTGTTGTTGAGGGAAGTGAGAGCGCGTCAGAGGGATGGAATGGGGGAGGGACAGAAGTGAGCGGCCCCAGCCCCCTAAGGAAGAGGGAGATGAGATAGAGAGGGGGGAGTTGCCAGGGAGAAATACAGAACAAAAAAAAAGAAGACGCACAAACGAAAACGACCGGAGAGAGCGGCCGTAGGAAAGAGTCGCAGAGAGTCCTTTTTGAGGAAGCGAAAAGAGGGCAAACTGGGGCGAATGAGGAGGGGGAGCAACACGAGGGAGAGAGAGAGCGGAGGCGCGCGCGCTAACAGAAACGGAGCGAGAGAGAACGTTGTAACTGCAAGATTAAGGTGATACTGTTGAGATGTGTACGCGGCACGATGCTTAGGTGAGGGTGGAGGGAGGGGTGGGAGGAAGGGCTGGAAAACAGAAGCAAAGACGTGGGAAAGAGACTCGCACGCATGCATATTTGCATATGTGGTGATGCCGGTTGTGGGGGAGATGTGGCACGGCAGCAAGGTGCGGCGTACAGAAATAGAATGTTTACAGGCACGGTGAGAGAAAGGGCAGGGGAAGGGGCAGGGAGAAGAGAGGAGAGGGTGATGGCAAATTGAGGGCGTGCGTGGGAGGGGCGGATAAGAGGGGAAGGCCTTGCTTGTCAACCGTACGCACGGGAGCGAGGCTTGCGACAGCAAAGCGGTGAGAGTCACCCGATTCGGCATTGAGTCAAGCGCAGCGCTCCTCTCTCCCTGTAGTAGCCCACGAAAAACCGGGGAGGAGTTTCAGGACATCTGGGCAGACTTCCAACTCAACAGGGGGCCCCGTTCTGTGAGAGCTTTCCTGTGTTGTGTGACCCAAATACTAGCTTCTTTCTTGTCATCAGGCCAAGTTTTTCCCTTGTCTGCGATCTCCTTTGATGTGGACGAGATGGCAGACGACAAAACAACATATACAGAGAGAAACACACACACACACACAGGGGCAGGTGCTCGCAGAGGCTGCGAGGGCATGGACGCGCGACTTTATATACGTGGTAACCGTGACGAGCGCAACCGCATGAACAACAGAGAGATGTGTCAACAGGCGTGTTTTTTTTTGGCATTCCCTTTCGCTTATCGGAAAGAGAGAAAGAGAACATACAAGAAGTCAAACATATCCGAAAAGCGATGTATGGAAGGGAGAGAGGTGAGGTGGTAGAGGAGGAGGGGGCATGCCCTTCCCCCCACACTTCTCTCCCTTCCACCCTCCCTCCTTCTCTCGAAAAAAAAAAGGAAAGAGAGGAAGAGAGAGAGGGTCAGTCACATGAAAGACACAAAACAAATCAAACGGAGGAAGGGAAGAATGGGTCGAAGGGGGAGAGAGCGAGGCGGCAGTGAGGGCAAACAAAAGGGAGAGGAGAGAGACAGACACACGTGAGCCGGCCGTGCTCTGTCGCATCAACTGGCTACGAAGCCACACATGTCTCGCACCACTCTCTCTCACCCATGCCTTTATCTCTACTTCGGTTCCAAGCCTCTCCTCCACGGTCCCGAGAATGCATCGCTGTCGCCCTCTTTTTATGCTCTCTGCGAGAGGGAGGTATAAGAGAAAGGGTGCTATGCAGAGAGACAGAAATAGAGAGAGAGAGCGCTGTTATCGAGGAGGAGGGAGGAAAGGGAGGGAAGATGCAACTCTAATGGCAAACCTGTCCGGCAAACAGAGTGGCTCCAAAGGTGCTCGAAGCGTTTACCACTTGTGGCATCGAGCAGTGGTGGGCTCCCCTCAGCATTACCACTCCGCCGACCCAGCTCATTCTTCCCCTTCACCAACATATGGATAGCGTTGTTCCATTTTCTCTCTTCAGGCAAACACACACACAGAACGTCCGCAAAATGCGCGAGAGTACAACGAACAACAGCAGGCACAACGACTAGGGGCTAGGGAAGGGGGAACACCTCGGAACTCGACGAGCAAAAAACAGAGAGAGAGAGAGACAGGAATACTCAGTGAGGGCGCAGTCGCATGACGCATGTACCGAAGTGCAATATATCTTTGTTTTTTTTTTCTCCACGGCACGCTGAACCACGAGCAGCTCAACAGTTATACGCATACACAGATGCAGCTCACCTACCTCTTTTGCACCGCAGCGACCTCCACGAACCGGGCCAACCAACACTGCTTGGAGTCGTTCCGTCCCCTGCAGTTCCAGTGCATGCAGCGCAGGCTAGGCACAGGATTAAGCCCGACATCACCGCAACGAAGCACACGGAGAAAAAAAAGCAGCAGACGGATGCGCATATTTGCCGGAGCGTCGGCACAGCTCGGAGTGAGCTGGTCCAATCCTCATCATGGCCGCAAGTCTCTTTGGCACAGCGCCAGCCCAGACTTGTCTGCCGGCACCAGGAGTCCGCAGCCGTACCCGAGGGCAGGCGGTGCAGGCTCGTGGCGGTCCTAC